>NC_059202.1:21384188-21474188 GCF_020615455.1 Coregonus clupeaformis
GGCATAGTATCAATGGCATAGAGACAAGAATAGAAATAGAATGAGTCATCTCTAATGAAAGGACAGAAGTCACACACATGGACCTACACACACATGCACGCATGCACGCACAAACAAACACGCACGCATGCACGCACAAACAAACACGCACGCACGCACAAACAAACACGCACGCACGCACGCACAAACAAACACGCACGCATGCACGCACAAACAAACACGCACGCATGCACGCACAAACAAACACGCACGCATGCACGCACAAACAAACACGCACGCACGCACAAACAAACACGCACGCACGCACAAACAAACACGCACGCACAAACAAACACGCACGCATGCACGCACAAACAAACACGCACGCACGCACAAACAAACACGCACGCACGCACAAACAAACACGCACGCACGCATGCACGCACAAACACGCACGCACGCACAAACAAACAAACACGCACGCATGCACGCACAAACAAACACGCACGCACAAACAAACACGCACGCATGAACGCACGCACAAACAAGCACGCATGCACAAACACACTCACACTCAAACACACACACACACACTCTCACCCTTGCGTCGGTGACTTTGAACTCTCGGAGGATGTACTGGGGCATGTTGTACTCAGCCATGGGGTCCACCACAAAGTACTGATACCTGGCCGAACGCTCGGCAGGCCAGTACTGATGACACTTTTCCTGTGGACACAGAGAGAGATAGAGAGAGAGAGAGAGACACACATATGAGGGGGGAGAAAATACACATTGAGATGAACGTGGACACAGAGAGAGAGAGAGACACACATATGAGGGGGGAGAAAATACACATTGAGATGAACGTGGACACAGAGAGAGAGAGAGACACACATATGGGGGGGGAGAAAATACACATTGAGATGAACGTGGACACAGAGAGAGATAGAGAGAGAGAGAGAGACACACATATGAGGGGGGGAGGAGAACATACACATTGAGATGAACGTGGACACAGAGAGAGAGAGAGACATATGAGGGGGGGGGAGGAGAAAATACACATTGAGATGAACGTGGACACAGAGGATACAGTTTGTGCAGGTTAGGCATGTGTTCCAGTGGTACAGACCTGCACCACACAGGATAACCACGCTAAATGATGGACAGAATGAAGAATGCTTGAGGTGAGTGGGACAGAGAGAAAAAGAGAGAGAGAGAGAGAGACAGAGAGAAAGAGAAAGAGAGAAAGAAAGCGAGAGAGAAAGATAGAGTGTCCCCTACCCTGCCCATCTCTCGGAGTTTGGTGAGCATGACTACAATAGTGGAGTTGTTCTCCCACATCATCCTCCAGAAGTCCTCTGTGGTCTCTGCCAAAGGGCCCTGCGTAGCGATGTAGGCCTTCTGTTGCCTGGCAACACAAACACACAGTCAGGTCAGCCATGTAGCGGGGCGAGTCCGCTCCCTAATCAAAGTTTCATCAAACCATTGGTTTATTCGGATTTTGATATGAACACACTTGTTGTTCGCTCACTCGCTCGCCCACACTCTCTAACACCGCCCCACTCACACACCCTTCCGACTTCCACCCACCCGTTCCACCTACCTGTATCCATCGATGAAGCTGGCATTGACGTAGTCGGAGCCCTCGAGGCCCCTAATTGGCTGCAGGCAGACACGGGTGGTCTCGTAGGGCATGATGTTCACCAGGCGGTTCTTGAACTTGTTGCAGGGCAGGTTGGCACTGATAAACCTGGACGTATGGGCCTTGGAGTTGGCTAGGCGCTGTAGAGAGAGGGGTGGGTGGATGGAGGGAGAGATGGGTAGAGAGGGAGGAGATGGGAAGGGGGGGTGGAAAGGGGGAGAGTGGGATATGGAGAGGCAGGGAGAAGGGTGGGGGAGAGAGGGATGGAGGAGAATAGAGTGAGAGTGGGATATGGAGAGGTAGGGAGAAGGGTGGGGGAGAGAGGGATGGAGGGGAATAGAGTGGGTGTGGGATATGGAGAGGTAGGGAGAAGGGTGGGGGAGAGAGGGATGGATGGAGGGGATTGGAGTGAGAGTGGGATATGGAGAGGCAGGGAGAGGGGGTGGGGGAGAGAGGGATGGATGGAGGGGAATAGAGTGAGAGTGGGATATGGAGAGGCGGGGAGAGGGTTGGGGGAGAGAGGGATGGATGGAGGGGATTGGAGTGGGTGTGGGATATGGAGAGGCAGGGAGAGGGGTGGGGGAGAGAGGGATGGATGGAGGGGATTGGAGTGGGTGTGGGATATGGAGAGGCAGGGAGAGGGGTGGGGGAGAGAGGGATGGATGGAGGGGAATAGAGTGGGTGTGGGATATGGAGAGGTAGGGAGAGGGGTGGGGGAGAGAGGGATGGATGGAGGGGATTGGAGTGAGAGTGGGATATGGAGAGGTAGGGAGAGGGGATGAGAGTGAGAAGGATAGAAAGAGAGAGAAGGAGAGATGGATAGAAGGAGAGAGAAGGATAGATGGATAGAAGGAGAGAGAAGGAGAGATGGATAGAAGGAGAGAGAAGGAGAGATGGATAGAAGGAGAGAGAATGAGAGATGGATAGAAGGAGAGAGAGATTAAGGACTGCAGAGTAATAAAGAACTGAGCCGATCGCTAAAGCACCTTCAAAATGCAGACATATCTATTTGATGAATGCATTCATTATAAATGGCAGTATGGAGAAATCAAAGCCTTTGTTCTACTCACCCTTTTCTTTTAATTTCCCTGCACTTTGCAGTGAGTCTTGTGTGAGCTGCTATGAGGTAAGTTACTATGATTTAAGGCACAACATTAACAAGCTACCATCAAACTGAAACTCTAAAGTGGGCTTTCTATTAAACAGTAAACCAGAACACTCTCTCTCTACAAAAAGGAAAAGTGGGTCACTGGAGTCTTTGATGACACAGAATACATTCTAGCATGTCCGCACGCACACGCACGCACATGCACCCGCACGCACGCACGCACACACAGTGTCATGATCCAAATTGGGGCCTGTACTGACAAGTGACCATCAGAGGGACCACCATGGCAGTTTTTGGGTCAGTCTGTCTGACTATATATTCACTCACACACACACACACACACACACACACACACACACACACACACACACACACACACACACACACACACACACACACACACACACACACACACACACACACACACACACACACACACACACACACACACACACACACACACACACACTCTCCCTCCTCTCCTCTCTTCCATCTCTCCTGTCTCCCTCCTCTCCTCTCTTCCCTCTCCCTCCTCTCCTCTCCTCTCCTCTATCTCTCCTGTCTCTCCCCTCCTCTCCTGTCCTCCCTTTGATCCCTGTTTCACAGAGGCACTTGGAAGGGCATGAGACGGGCTGGCAAGGCTAAAGACGCCCAGAGCTGCTACTACACCAAACACCGGCTGGATAGTTTGGATTGGAAACGACCCAATCTGGCAACCGATCCTCCTTTTTCCCTTCTAAGGGCAGAGATGCACCTAGGAAACCTCTAGTCATTGAAACAACCTTAGTTGCCATGTTTTCTCCACTGTCGTGGACCTTTCCACAAGGCGTTCAGGATGATACTGTACTGGTGATTACGCCTACAGCTGGCCAAGTGGACATGATGCTGAGCACGATGGGTGGGATTTGCACTTTTAGGACTATTCTATTGGTTCCATTGGGCCAGGCAAGCTTAGTCGAGCATCGAAGCGAATTTGGAAGAAAACAAGTAACAAATACTACTTGAACCAAGGTCTGGTGTGTGGACGGGCAGTAGTTTGTAAACAACGAGATACAGATCACTATGGACGACTGCTCTCCAGCCTACAGGGCATTCGGAAAGTATTCAGGCCCCTTGACTTTTTCCACATTTTGTTACATTACAGCCTTACTCTAAAATTGATTCAATTAATATTTTTCCTCATCAATCTACACACGATACCCCATAATGACAAAGCGAAAACAGGTTTTTAGAATTTTTTGCAAATGTATTACAAATAAAAAACAGAAATACCTTATTTACATAAGTATTCAGACCACTTGCTATGGGACTTGAAATTGAGCTCAGGTGCATCCTGTTCCCATTGATCATCCTTGAGATGTTTTTACAACTTGATTGGATTCCACCTGTGGCAAGTTCAATTGATTGGACATGATTTGGAAAGGCACACACCTGTCTATATAAGGTCCCACAGTTCACAGTGCATGTCAGAGCAAAAACCAAACCATGAGGTCGAAGGAATTGTCCGTAGAGCTCCGAGACAGGATTTTGTCGAGGCACAGATCTGGGGAAGGGTGCCAAAATATTTCTGAAGCATTGAAGGTACCCAGAACACAGTGGCCTTTATCTTTCTTAAATGGAAGAAGTTTGGAACCACCAAGACTCTTCCTAGAGCTGGCCGCCTGGCCAAACTGAGCAATCGGGGGAGAAGGGCCTTGGTCAGGGAGGTGACTAAGAACCCGATGGTCACACTGAGATGGTCACTCTGACAGAGCTCCAGAGTTCCTCTGTGGAGATGGGAGAACCTTCCAGAAGGACAACCATCTCTGCAGCACTCCACCAATCAGGCCTTTATGGTAGAGTGGCCAGACGGAAGCCACTCCTCAGTAAAAGGCACATGACAGCCCGCTTGGAGTTTGCCAAAAGGCACCTAAAGGACTCTGACCATGAGAAACAAGATTCTCTGGGTCTGATGAAACCAAGATTGAACTCTTTGCCTGAATGCCAAGATTCACATCTGGAGGAAACCTGGCACCATCCCTACAGTGAAGCATGGTGGTGGCAGCATCATGCTGTGGGGATGTCATTATGGTGTATTGTACATTGATGAGGATTTTTTACAATCCATTTTAGAATAAGCCTTTAACGTAACTAAACTATACTTTCCGAATGCACTGTGTGACTTGACTGCGCAACTCCTTTCTAAGATGCAGTAACGTCTTTCTGTTCTGTTCATTAGTGAGTACCGTCCTGCTTGGCCTCGCATTCTAACTTGCCATTCGTCATCATCGACTATTAATTACAGTAGATAACTAACGGTCTCACGCTATGACAGACGCCGCAGCCGCTACTACTCCGACATGACTTTATACCACTCCGTACCATTATTGCTATTCCAAAAAACGGTGTAGCTATTTTAGACTGTATGGCGGTTTACTGTAACAAATGATAGATTAAAAGATCTAACCGTCACTTAGATGAAAACCGTCACTAATAGTGTGGCGAGATGATAAATGGTGTCGGCCGTATTACAAATGATTTCTGGAGGCGAGATAGACCCGAGATAGGGGGCGTGTCCATGTGTAACTCAAGGTCAAGTGTGTTGTTGTACGGGGGGGACATTAAAGTTTTGATCGGATTGGATCGTTGGTCTCTCGCTAAGTGCTCGCCCAGATTCCATGCCCTTCCAGGTTTTGGTAATGGGTTTTCATCCAAGCGGTATTTGTTAAATTTGAACTTAATCATTTTATGCTTTTACAGAATAATCCTTCATTTGGAGTCTTATGCACTGATCACAAAGCTGTTCTATCTATTATTTTAAATCCTTCTGAAATGCACTCCTTCCGTGGCCTCCAACTGCTCTTAAACGCTAGTAAAACTAAATGCATGCTCTTCAATCGAACGCTGCTTGCACCCGCCCGCCCGACTAGAATCACTACTCTCGGCGGCTCTGACTTAGAATATGTGGACAACTATAAATACCTAGGTGTCTGGTTAGACTGTAAACTCTCCTTCCAGACTCACATTAAGCATCTCCAATCCAAAGTTAAATCTAGAATCGTCTTCCTATTTCGCAACAAAGTCTCCTTCACTCATGCTGCTAAACATGCCCTCGTAAAACGGACTATCCTACCGATCCTTGACTTCGGCGATGTAATTTACAAAATAGCCTCCAACACTCTACTCAGCAAATTGGATGTAGTCTATCACAGTGCCATCCGTTTAGTCACCAAAGCCCCATATACTACCCACCATTGTGACCTGTACGCTCTTGTTGGCTGGCCCTCACTACATATTCGTCACCAAACCCACTGGCTCCAGGCCATCTATAAATCACTTCTAGGAAAATCCCCGCCTTATCTTAGCTCATTGGTCACCATAGCAACACCCACCCGTAGTATGCGTTCCAGCAGGTATATCTCACTGGTCATCCCCAAAGCCAACACCTCCTTTGGTCACCATTCCTTCCAGTTCTCTGCTGCAAATGACTGGAACGAACTGCAAAAATCTCTGAAGCTGGAGGCACTTATCTCCCTCACTATCTTTAAGCATCAGTTGTCAGAGCAGCTTACCGATCACTGCACCTGTACACAGCCCATCTGTAATTAGCCCACCCAACTACCTCATCCCCATATTGTTATTTACATTGTTATTTATTTTGCTCATTTGCACCCCAGTATCTCTATTTGCACATCATCGTCTGCACATCTATCACTCCAGTGTTAATACTAAATTATAATTGTAATTAATTTGCACTATGGCCTATTTATTGCCTTACTATTTTCTATTGTGTTATTGACTGTACGTTTTGTTTATTCCATATGTAACTCTGTGTTGTTGTTTTTATCGCACTGCTTTGCTTTATCTTGGCCAAGTCGCAGTTGTAAATGAGAACTTGTTCTCAACTGGCTTACCTGGTTAAATAAAGGTGAAATAAAAATAAATACATAAAAAATTCGAAGCAAAGACAAAGGCAGACAGCTTACCTATTCAATTTCTAGCTTTTTAATAAACAATGGTATTGAGTGGTGTGATTAAACAGGGAGTGAATGATTGAAGTGAAAGCTCACTTGAACGTGGTTTAATAAGCTGTCTATTAACATTTTTAACTCCATTAATTGGGATGGGGTATCGATATGCCCATTTTAATGTACAGGTATAAAATAAATATGTCAATATATATTATCAAGGCCATTTCAATTTAAATGGTAGTGTTACCTCTGGCTCAAAGATATCATGAATGTGACAGAGCATTGAGAGCAACTGGAGATAAAACCTCCATTTTGTGTCTCAACATGATTTATGGTTTTGTATTGGTGGGCCTATACCTTTATTTCAAGCTCCCTTCTATCATGAACATTTTGTGCCTTTCCCCACCCTCCCTTATCTCAGGTTCACTGCGGCCTACGTACCTACAGTGTATGTCTATGGCCAACCTTAAACTCCAGCTCTGCTCCACTCTACCAAACAAACATCCTCCATTTTGTGCCTTTCCGGTCTTACCTACCTCAGTTTCCCTGTACCCTACCTACATCCCCATTCCCTACCTTAAACTCCAGCTCCATGCCGGTGACGTGCTCGCCCGTCTCCACCTGGGCCAGCTTCTGGATGTAGGAGAACAGGCTCCTGGCCGCCACCTCCGTGTCGCCGCACGCCACCGCCTCCAGCAGCGAGTCGTGGTTAAAGCTGTACTGATCCTCCGTCTGCACCATGTAGTTACGCTGCGATCGCATCAGGGTCACGTGGCCGTAGATGTCCACTGTCTTTTCGTGCTTGATGCGCTCCAGCATGGCATCGATCACGATGAAGCAGCCCGTCCGACCCACGCCCGCACTGGGGGGGGAGGAGATCGGAAGGGAGGGGGGGGCAGGGAGAAAGAGAGGGAGGGGGAGAGAGAGAGGGAGGAGAGAGAAGGGGGAGGGGGAGAGGGGAAAAAGTGGGAGAGAGAGAGAGGAGAGCAAGAGGGAGGAGGGAGAACATTAGGGATTGCTCTTTAAAAATAGAAAGATCACATTAGAGATTCCCCATTATTGTGGAGGAAGAGGAGGAGGAGGAGGGAGATACTGAAAAATAAGCATGCATGAGGGCACCAGCTGTTCCAGATGACTATGTGATCACGCTCTCCGTAGCCGATGTGAGTAAGACTTTTATGCAGGTCAACATTCACAAGACCGCAGGGCCAGACGGATTACCAGGACGTGTACTCCGAGCATACGCTGACCAACTGGCAAGTGTCTTCACTGACATTTTGTCTGAGTCTGTAATACCAACATGTTTGAAGCAGACCACCATAGTTCCTGTGCCCAAGAACACTAAGATAACCTGCCTAAATGACTACAGACCCGTAGCACTCACATCTGTAGCCATGAAGTGCTTTGAAAGGCTGGTCATGGCTCACATCAACACCATTATCCCAGAAACGCTAGACCCACTCCAATTTGCATACCGCCCCAACAGATCCACAGATGATGCAATCTCTATTGCACTCCACACTGACCTTTCCCACCTGAACAAGAGGAACACCTACGTGAGAATGCTATTAATTGACTATAGCTCAGTGTTCAACACCCCTCAAAGCTCATCACTAAGCTAAGGACCCTGGGACTAAACACCTCCTTCTGCAACTGGATCCTGGACTTCCTGACGGGCCACCCCCAGGTGGTAAGGGTAGGTAACAACACATCTGCCACGCTGATCCACAACACGGGGGCCCCTCAGGGGTGCGTGCTCAGTCTCCTCCCGTACTCCCTGTTCACCCATGACTGCATGGCCAGGCACGACTCCAACACCATCATTAAGTTTGCTGACGACACAACAGTGGTAGGCCTGATCACCGACAACGATGAGACAGCCTATAGGGAGGAGGTCAGAGACCTGGCCGTGTGGTGCCAGGATAACAACCTCTCTCTCAACGTGATCAAGACAAAGGAGATTATTGTGGACTACAGGAAAAAAAAGAGGACTGAGCATGCCCCCATTTTCATCGACTGGGCTGTAGTGGAACAGGTTGAGAGCTTCAAGTTCCTTGGTGTCCACATCACCAACAAACTATCATGTTCCAAACACACCAAGACAGTTGTGAAGAGGGCACGACAAAGCCTATTCCCCCTCAGGAGACTGAAAAGATTTGGCATGGGTCCTCAGATCCTCAAAAAGTTATACAGCTGCACCTTTGATAGCATCCTGACTGGTTGCATCACTGCCTGGTATGGCAACTGCCCGGCCTCCGACCGCAAGGCACTACAGAGGGTAGTGCGTATGGCCCAGTACATCACTGGGGCCAAGCTTCCTGCCATCCAGGACCTCTATACCAGGCAGTGTCAGAGGAAGGCCCTAAAAATTGTCAAAGACTCCAGCCACCCTCCAGCCAAAAGGCTTCTTAACAGCTTCTACCCCCAAGCCAAAAGACTCATGGTTACAGAGTAGCTGCTGCTACTCTGTTTATTATCTATGCATAGTCACTTTAACTCTACTCACATGTACATACTACCTCAATTACCTCAACTAACAGATGCCCCCGCACATTGACTCTGTACCGGTACCCCCTGTATATAGCCTCCCTACTGTTATTTTATTTTACTGCTGCTCTTTAGTTATTCTTTTTTACTTATCTATTTTTTACTTAACACTTATTTTTCTTAAAACTGCATTGTTGGTTAAGGGCTTGTCAGTAAGCATTTCACTGTAAGGTCTACACCTGTTGTATTTGGCGCATGTGACAAATAACATTTAATTTGATTTGAGAAGAGGAAGAGAGAGAGAGAGAGAGAGAGAGAGAGAGAGAGAGAGAGAGAGAGAGAGAGAGAGAGAGAGAGAGAGAGAGAGAGAGAGAGAGAGAGAGAGAGAGAGAGAGAGAGAGAGATGAAGAGAGAGAGAGAGAGAGATGAAGAGAGAGAGAGAGAGATGAAGAGAGAGAGAGAGAGAGAGAGAGAGAGAGAGAGAGAGAGAGAGAGAGAGAGAGATGAAGAGAGATAGAGATTAGAAAACAAACCCAAATCCCATATCTATTGGGTGAAATACCACAGTGTGCCATCACAACAGCAAGATTTGTGACCTGTTGCCACAAGAAAAGGGCAAACAGTGAAGAACAAAGACCATTGTAAATACAACCCATATTTATATTTATTTATTTTCCCTTTTGTACTTTAACTATTTGCACATAATATGACATTTGAAATGTCTTTATTCTTTTATTTTGTGAGTGTAATGTTTACTGTACAAAATGTTGATGTTGATGAAGAGAGAGAGAGAGTGAGAGAGAAAGAGATGGGAGAGAGATGGAGGGGGAGAGAGAGAGAGAGAGAGAGAGACAGAGAGAGAGAGAGAGAGAGAGAGAGAGAGAGAGAGAGAGAGAGAGAGAGAGAGAGAGAGAGAGAGAGAGAGATGAGATGAGAGAGAGAGAGAGAGAGAGAGAGAGAGATGAGATGAGAGAGACCTATCTCACTCTATTAAATTTATAAAAACTGTAACATTTTTACATTTGGCTATTTATTCAAAAGGAAGTGATCAGAGAAAAATGTATTTCTGTGCTACCACTAGAATCCCAGTACTTTAATGAAGACAGCTTCTCCATCCTACACCAACCAAGAATTCACCAAATAGGACAAACACCAAATTGAGACTCTGTATGCAGCATTCTGCAAAAACATCCTCTGTGTACAACATAAAACACCAAATAATTAATGCAGAGCAGAATTAGGCCGATACCCGCTAATGATCAAAATCCAGAAAAGAGCAGTTAAATTCTACAACCACCTAAAAGGAAGCGATTCCCAAACCTTCCATAACAAAGCCATCACCTACTGAGAGATGAATCTGGAGAAGAGTCCCCTAAGCAAGCTGGTCCTAGGGCTCTGTTCACAAACACAAACAGACCCTACAGAGCCCCAGGACAGCAACACAATTAGACCCAACCAAATCATGAGAAAACAAAAATATAATTATTTCCAATGTGTCAAGTAATTAACAAAGAAACAGAGCAAACTTGAATGCTATTTGGCCCTAAACAGAGAGTACACAGTGGCAGAATACCTGACCACTGTGACTGACCCAAAATTAAGGAAAGCTTTGACTATGTACAGACTCAGTGAGCATAGCCTTGCTATTGAGAGAGGCCGCCGTAGGCAGACCTTGCTCTCAAGAGAAGATAGGCTATGTGCACACTGCCCACAAAATGAGGTGGAAACTGAGATGCACTTCCTCATGCCAAATGTATGACCATATTAGAGACACATATTTCCCTCAGATTACACGGACACACAAAGTATTCGAAAACAAACCCAATTTTGAAAAACTCCCATATCTATTGGGTGAAATACCACAGTGTGCCATCACAACAGCAATATTTGTGACCTGTTGCCACAAGATACAACCCATATTTATGTTTATTTATTTTCCCTTTTGTACTTTAACTATTTGCACATCGTTACAACACTGTACAGTATATAGACATAAAATACATTTGAAATGTCTATTCTTTTGGAACTTTTGTGAGTGTAATGTTTACTGTTCATTTTTGTATTGTTTATTTCACTTTTGTTTATTATCTATTTCACTTGCTTTGGCAATGTAAACATATGTTTCCCATGCCAATAAAGCCCCTTAAATTGAATTGAATTGAGAAAGAGAGGGAGAGAGAGAGATGGGGAGAGAGAGAGATGGAGCAAGTAAGGGTTAAGGAGACAGAGGCACAGAGAGTGAGAGGAAGGGAGTGAGCGTGTGTGTGTGCATGTGTGTGTGTTAGTGACTCACAGCCCTGCAGTCTAACGTTAACACACTGGATAACTGACCTTCACTTTACTCACCACAACTACTGTTTTACCAGCACTGCCTGACTGGATCTATGCACTGAACCGTGTACACACACACACACACACACACACACACGCACACACGCACACACACACACACACACACACACACACACACACACACACACACACACACACACACACACACACACACACACACACACACACACACACACACACACACACACACACACACACACACACACACGCACACACACACGCACACACACACACACACACCCTTTGGACCACTGATGTGTATCGTGTAATGTGATGTAGGGTAGAACAGTGTTTTTTATCACACCTCCTTCAAAGGGCAACTGTACGAAGTTTACAGCTACAAAGGAACATAGATATCCTACACAATAAGCGTATGATTGTGATTTAAAGGCAAGAATGCCACAAAACTACAACGTTTAGAACAGGGATCATCAACTTAATTTTTTCTTGAGCGGATGGTGAAGGGGCCGGAACATAATTATGACTAATTTGTAGACTGCAAGAAGCACAAATATTTGACTAAAACATAATAAATTCAAACCTTGCTTATTTGTATACGATCACATACTGTATATATCCCTATTCTGCGTGGGAATAATTTCAAACAGATTTCCAAAATTAAAATCACTTGGAGCTGGTGTTTTTACAGTCTTTTTACAGTATCTTATGTCCAACAATAAAAAATACAAAAAATCAAATATATACAGTTTATTTTTGCTCTGAAAACATTGGGGGCCAAATAAAATCACCCGCGGGCCAAATTCGGGGAACAGTAGGGGAACCCTGGTTTAGACCATAAAATATAAATATATAATTAATAATTGCAATTAAATGACTTACACAACCCACCAGGTTGAAGCAATGTTTGTTGCCATGGCGATCTAGTGAATTGCATTTGGACCATCTATATCAGGGGTATTCAACTCTGACCCTACGAGGTCAGGAGCCTGCTGGTTTTCTGTTCTACCTGATAATTAATTTCACCCACCTGGTGTCCCAGGTCTAAAGCAGTCTCTAATTAGAGGGGAACAATTAAAACATGCAGTGGAATTAGCTTCGAGGTCCAGAGTTAAGTTTGAGGGATCTATAGCAAGTATTTTGTGATTGATCTAAGAAAATAAGTAAATGTTTTTTTATATTTTATATTTTCAAGTGCTAGGTCCATTGGAATAAAGAGAGGAAAACTCAACACACATGCTTCAACTAACCAGAGTCCTTATTGAACACTAGTGGAAATCTCGCTGTTTATTATTTACATTTTAGTCATTTAGCAGACGCTCTTATCCAGAGCGACTTACAGTTAGTGAGTGCATACATTTTCATACTGGCCCCCCGTGGGAAACGAACCCACAACCCTGGCGTTGCAAGCGCCATGCTCTACCAACTGAGCTACAGGGGACCTGTATTATCTATGCATAGTCACTTTACCCTTACATATTACCTCAATTACCTCGACTAACCTGTACCCCCGCACATTGACATTGACTCGGTACCGGTACCCCTTGTATATAGCCTCGTTATTGTTATTTTATTGTGTTACTTTTTTAAACTTTAGTTTATTTAGTAAATATTTTCTTTAACACTTATTTTTCTTAAAACTGCATTGTTGGTTAAAGGCTTGTAAGTAAGCATTTCACGGTAAGGAATACCTGTTGTATTCGGCACATGTGACAAATCAAATTTGATTAGATTTTTATAGAATTCAACCAAAGCAGAGTCCTTATTGAACACTAGCTGAATAGAATTCAACCAAAGCTGAGTCCTTATTGAACACTAGCTGAATAGGATTCAACCAAAGCAGAGTCCTTATTGAACACTAGCTGAATAGAATTCAACCAAAGCAGAGTCCTTATTGAACACTAGCTGAATAGGATTCAACCAAAGCAGAGTCCTTATTGAACACTAGCTGAATAGAATTCAACCAAAGCAGAGTCCTTATTGAACACTAGCTGAATAGAATTCAACCAAAGCAGAGTCCTTATTGAACACTAGCTGAATAGGATTCAACCAAAGCAGAGTCCTTATTGAACACTAGCTGAATAGAATTCAACCAAAGCAGAGTCCTTATTGAACACTAGCTGAATAGGATTCAACCAAAGCCTGCACCCAACAGTGTGTGGTAGAAGTATTGTTTTACCTTATATCCCTCTGTGAAATCTGCTGGGTGGGCCCACTAGTTGTAGCTGTGTTATGTGCGGTCCTACCAACCTGCAGTGGGCGATGATGGGGCCTGCGTCTGGGGGGTTACAGGTCTTGACCCGGCGGAGGAAGGCCAGGAAGGGGGTGGGGTACTCGGGGACCCCGTGGTCGGGCCACGCCGTGAACTGGAACTGACGGACCTCCCGCTTGTCACCGGAGCCATTCTGGAAAGGAGAGATGGGGTTTAGAACCTCATGGAGTGTGTGTGTGTGTGTGTGTGTGTGTGTGTGAGAGAGAGAGACAGAATGTGTGTGTGTGTGTGTGTATCTGTGTCTTAGCTACTTGCTTAGACACTCTTATGGTATGCTGCATCTATTAACCCCAAAATCAGTTCCCCTGTCTGTGTGCCAACCACAATAAACAGAGTGACAATAACGAAGCATTAGAAAGCTGCCTGACGCATGAGAATACATTTTTCCAGAGGCAAAAAACACACAAAAACCCCCCCAAAAAACACCTCACATGAGCTTTACTCACCAACTTTCCTGCTGAATAAATGAATAAATAAATCAGGTAATTAAAAGCAAACTGACCTAGTTTGCGTGGATTATTTATTTATTTTATTTTGAATCCCGGACCATTCCACTGGTTTTGTATTTTCTGCAGTGGATGTGCTTCTTTCTTTGCGGGGAAGTATAACTGATTTTTAAGAATTGGTCACTCGTCAGGAGGGTTCTGTGTCACTCCAGGATATGCATACATATGGATGCCTGTGACTGTGTGTGTGTGTGTGTGTGTGTGTGTGTGTGTGTGTGTGTGTGTGTGTGTGTGTGTGTGTGTGTGTGTGTGTGTGTGTGTGTGTGTGTGTGTGTGTGTGTGTGTGTGTGTGTGTGTGTGTGTGTGTGTGTGTGTGTGTGTGTGTGTGTGTGTGTGGAGTGTGTGGAGTGTGTGCGGGTTACAGATTCCCTACATACAAAAACTACTGGCGCCTAAATTCAGACAAATCTGACAAAACCTGTTTCCTTTGCTGGAAAACAGAACTATGAGAAGCCATGCTAATACAGAAATAAGGAGAGAAAGAGAGAGATTGCGGGATAAGAGACAGGCGGGGGGAGATGTGTGAGGGAACAGAGGGAGGTTAAGAAAGAGATGGAATAGCAGCGGGTAGAGAGAAGAGATGGAATAGCAGCAGGTAGCGAGATGAGGGAGGAGGGAGGAGGGAGGAGGGAGGAGGGAGGAGGGAGGTGAAGAATAGAGAGCATTGAGGGATGTAGAGGGAGGGGTTGACAGGATGCTGTACACCAATAGATGTGTACAACAACAAGCCCAAAAAGCTACAAACTGTCAATTCTAACCAGCCCAAAAAGACCAGTGCTACTAACTAGCCTATCCGTTAAAGATACATTTCCTTGGAAACATCTGACCCTTAGCCTCTCCCCCTTCCATTCCCTCTCCTCTCTCCGTATCACCCATGTCTCATTTTCTAGCTATACACTTGACTGCCAAGTGTCTGGGGCAGCTGGGATATGAGCCGTCTGCCAATTATGTATGTAGCATTTTCTTCCGCTCACTTAGCTAAGTGCTTCTTTTTGGCAGATGGACATTAAAAGATGATGGACGGTGAACGAGAGAAGAAGAGGGGAGACGTCTGGGAAGAAGGAAGGAGAGGATGTAAATAGTTTCAAGGGAGAAAGAGAGAGAAATAGAGGGGGAGAGAGAAAGAGAGAGCTAAAGATGAAGAGAGAAACTATTTCCCTCTCCTTTCCATCCTTCATCTGTTCCCCGCAATTCGGTTGTTTATTTGCTTGTTGGATGCAGGATGTTGTGTTGGCTCAGAGAAATACACTGTTGGTGAGTTTGACAAGGGGAGCCAATACAATACATGGAGACAAACAGACAGACTGACAGGCTCCTGAAGGGCTTGCTCTCCCCAGGGCCCACCAGGCAAGACTCTGCATACAACCAACATATATCAGCTCATATCGCATTCAGACCAGTTCTTATTCCTCTCACAGTGGCTTCTCCTCAGATGGCCTCACAAAAACATTCAAACAAAGCCTCCGCTTAAACAATTGGATGGGTTAAGGAAACATAGGGAGTATTTCACCAAGCCTATACAAGAAGGCAAGATGAAGACATTGCAATATTGTTTTAAGCTATCTGATCACACAGGAGTGCCTAAGAAGTCAACCTGGACTCAAGGGTAGATGTAACACAGTAAATGTAAATCCGTAACACTCCAATTAGAATATGTAATATTTGGTATGTTATGTCTTAATTTGTGGATGTCCATCATCCATTTCATATGATATGTTATGAAATACAATTTGTATGATATGTTACAAATTGCAACTCGTACAATATGTTACGAATTGCAATTCGTACAATATGTTACGGATTAGCAAAACGTATGATATGTTATGAATCCCACTTTGTTATGGCTAATGTTAGCTAGGTGGCTAACGCTAATGTTAGCTAGGTGGCTAATGTTAGCTAGGCTAGGGGTTAGAGTTAGGGTTAAGGTTAGGGTTAGGAGTTAGGTTAAAGAGTTAAGGTTAGGGTTAAGGGAAGGTTTAGCTAACATGCTAAGCAATGGTCCCTCTAAGCTGCGCACGGGACTGCCGCGCAGAAGAATATCAGCGTGCGCAGAGAAGCACGAGATTACACTAGAGTTTTCCCCATTTGTTAACCCTATCAACGTTTCCCTTTACTGTGGGAATTGTTATCAAATCAACTCAATATTAACCACTTTCAATTCAACATACCAAAACAAAACAAACTATTCAAGAGATTTTGTTGTAGGCAGAACGCATCGGAGTAGGATTCTATTGCATTGACAGGCACAACTCAAGCCCGTACTCTACACAGACTGGTGCACCATAACCAATCAGAGCTGCAGTAGGCCTATATGCAAATAGACCATTGCCATATATGAATCTGTAGCATTCACTTTGAACTGGACTGTGTTTACAGTATGAGCGGTTGTGAGTAGATGCGCTTGTTTTGAGATCAAAGCGAAGCAACATGTAGCGACGTGTGCACATTTGTTAATATCCTTTGCTCATTAGTGAGTTATTAGCCCAGTTATAGATCATTTGTAGTCAGCAATGGGGGAGTGATTGCTTCCTACAAGAGCACAAAACGTGTGTATTTCTACACTTCTTTGAAAAGCGAGTCAGGTAAAGAGCTTTTTTTTGTCTTAAAGGGGCAGTGTTGTATTTTGAGACAGGTTTGAATAAGCTAAGTAGCCAATAGGCAGAGGGTAGCATAATTTGTCTGATTCTCTGTAATAATGGTATGGGAATAATGATGCATTTTATTTAGTAAATTGGTTTCTTGTATCAAACAACACAACAACATTTTCAGTCACCCCTTTATCTGAAGGACAAGTGGATAAACAGGTTAATGTCAAGCCCTGCATGTTTTTTTTCTTCAAATGTCTCATGGAATGTAGGCCTTCATTGAACACCACACATTGGCTGCTACTGTAGGCTGAACGACAGAACAGCTATTTGTTAAAACGTTACTACTTGACCACTGTTAAAACTAACTTAAAGCGGGTACAGCCTCAGTGTTCACAGTAAACACGCGCCGGAAGTTGCACCGAATTTTCACAACGTTCAAGTTTGCGCTCAGCAGACCTGAAATTTGCTCAGTGATGAAGAAAAATAGAGGGAAAATTGAAGTAGTTGCAAAGTAGCTAAAAAGTAGTAAGTACTTACAAAGTTGTTAATTAGCAAAAATGCTGAAGTTGTCCATGATGAGATTCGAACACGCAACCTTTGGGTTGCTAGACGTTCGCGTTATACGCCTACCCGTCCACACCGACCAACCACCGTACTTTCGTTTTTTTAAGTAACCTTCTGTCTTATATAACCATACCAAACCTAACATATCACATTATTTGAGTGTCCCTGATTTACGTTTACTCTGTTACGTCTAGTCTGTGAGACCAGGCTGAAGAAATAGTGGTCAGGGTAATACCTTGCCATGAGATAACAGTCTGGACTAGATTGTTAATGAGTGTGTAATTTAGATACTAAAGTAGAGTGTAGAATAGTAGTAGGGAGTGTAATTAAATCAAATCAAATGTTATTCATCAGATGCTTTGTAAACAACAGGTGTGGACTAACTGTGAAATGCTTACTTATGATTAAATGATATTATGCAGTTTGAAATGTGTCGTGTAGTGAGGTGTGTTTTGCCCGTGTAGACACTACAGTGGAAATTACAGCTCGACATCAGAGTTGGGGTCAATTCCATTTCAATTCCAGTCAATTCAGAAAGTATACTGAAATTCCAATTCCAATACTCTTCAATTGTTTTCAATGAGGAAAGAATTGGAATCGGGATTTGGTTTCCTTTATGAATTGATTGAAGATGAAATGGAATCGACCCCAACCCTGCCCAACATAGTGTGAAATGAGTATTATATTATACATTATGGATGGAGTAAAGTTGTGTACTCACTCGTACCTTGTGCAGGGAGAAGGTGCGGACGCAGAAGGTGGCCAGCTCTATGGTGTCCAGTAGGGTCACCTGGGTCATACCGTAGGTCTCTGTGCCTCGACTGGGCCAGTACTGGTCACACTTGATCTGAGGAGAGAGGAGAAGAGGGGGGGCTGAGTGCACAAACACACACACACACATAAATTTAAACACGTACGCGAGCATGCACGCACGCAAGCACACACACTGCACAAAATAAATCACACAGACTCTATTACATTGTAAACCCCATTCCAGCCTTCCTGAAAAGAAAACATCTTGCGGGCTCACTGAAACACAGCAGGACTGTTTCTCTCTCTCCTCCTATCTTCTCCACTCCAGGACTGTTTCTCTCTTTACTCGACATATTCTCCACTCCAGGACTGTTTCTCTCTTTACTTTACATCTTCTCCACTCCAGGACTGTTTATCTCTCTACTTAACATCTTATCCATTCCATGACTATTTATCTCTCTACTTAACATCTTCTCCACTCCAGGACTGTTTCTCTCTCTTCTCCACTCCAGGACTTTATCTCTCCCTACTTAACATCTTCTCCACTCCAGGACTGTTTCTCTTCTCCACATCTTCTCCACTCCAGGACTGTTTCTCTCTCTTCTCCATATCTTCTCCACTCCAGGACTTTATCTCTCTCTACTTCACATCTTCTCCACTCCAGGACTGTATCTCTCTCTACTCCACATCTTCTCCACTCCAGGACTTTATCTCTCTCTACTTTACATCTTCTCCACTCCAGGACTTTATCTCTCTCTACTTCACATCTTCTCCACTCCAGGACTGTTTCTCTCTCTTCTCCACTCCAGGACTTTATCTCTCTCTACTTCACATCTTCTCCACTCCAGGACTGTATCTCTCTCTACTCCACATCTTCTCCACTCCAGGACTATTTATCTCTCTACTAAACATATTCTCTTCTCCACTCCAGGACTGTTTCTCTCTCCACTCCACATCTTCTCCACTCCAGGACTGTTTCTCTCTCTACTTCACATCTTCTCCACTCCAGGACTGTATCTCTCTCTACTCCACATCTTCTCCACTCCAGGACTATTTATCTCTCTACTAAACATATTCTCTTCTCCACTCCAGGACTGTTTCTCTCTCCACTCCACATCTTCTCCACTCCAGGACTGTTTCTCTCTCTACTTCACATCTTCTCCACTCCAGGACTGTATCTCTCTCTACTTAACATCTTCTCCACTCCAGGACTATTTATCTCTCTACTAAACATATTCTCTTCTCCACTCCAGGACTGTTTCTCTCTCCACTCCACATCTTCTCCACTCCAGGACTGTTTCTCTCTCTACTTCACATCTTCTCCACTCCAGGACTGTTTCTCTCTCTACTTTACATCTTCTCCACTCCAGGACTGTTTCTCTCTTTACTTTACATCTTCTCCACTCCAGGACTGTTTCTCTCTACTCCACATCTTTTCCAGGTAAATTAACATAGAGAAGAGAGGGAGGAAGAAGTGTCAAATCAACTCTTGCCCTGAAGGCTTCCCCCTCCCACCTGCCTCCCCTAGCAACGAGGACCAACCAATTGAGGATGGCTAAATGTTTCCCTTCCAGCAGAGATCCACCGCAGTGTGTCCATCCAAGACAACCCCACAATACCCCCCCAACACTTAGTCACCCTGTCCATTCTATTTAACCTAATGAAGATTCATTCAACACGGAGCACCCCCTCCAGGCTCTGATGCGTTGTGACATCTAGAGCAGGAAACGCGTCGCTCTAACGCTCTCCTTGCGTTTGCAGTCAACGCTGGCCGCCTGCTAACCCTGATGGTATCTGACAGGGGCGGAACGCACACGACAGAGGGATAGGTAAACGGATCGAAAGGACAGAGATGGGGGATGAGGTTAGACACCTGAGGTAAGGCTGGTAAGGCTGGTAAGGTTGGTTTCTAAGGCGGATTTCCAGGTATTCTTTGTATTGTTAAAGGGCAATTCTCAATGCCTACGCTGATGGCTTAACTATAGGAAACACTGAACTAAAGTCTGCAAGCAGAAAATATTCTCTGTCCCTCTGCGCTTTAAAGTGCTTCTTATACTTTCCTCAGTGACATTGCAAAATTTCCAAATCGTTTTTTTTTCTGTAAATTCTGTTTTGGTCATTAAACAAGTCATCCCAACACCGATCCAGGGGGAACACCAGATTAAATGCCATAGTTACTTACCCGTGATTTCTCCTCCAGTCTGGTCATCATGACCACAGTGGCTGCCCTCTGTTCCCACACCATCCTCCAGAAGTCCCCGAATGTCTCGGGCAGCGGACCCTGCGTAGCGATGTAGGCATTCTGTTTCCTGTAGCCGTCTATGTAGTTGGCGTTGATATAATCACTGCCGGTGATACCTGGGAACAGAGAGAAGACAGTCATTGAGTTGAACAAGGGAAAATCTCTAGAATGGTTGGTTGTTAACAGGCCAAGTGGTCAATTCTGATTGCTCAGGCAATTTCTTATTACTCAACTTCTTATTGCTCTTATCGCTGAGTTCGTAGGTCACTGTGTGCTCTCTCTCTCTCTCTCTCTCTCTCTCTCTCTCTCTCTCTCTCTCTCTCTCTCTCTCTCTCTCTCTCTCTCTCTCTCTCTCTCTCTCTCTCTCTCTCTCTCTCTCTCTCTCTGTCTCTCTCTGTCTCTCTCTGTCTCTCTCTCTTCATCTCTCCCTCTCTTCATCTCTCCCTCTCTCCCTCTCTCCCTCTCTCCCTCTCTCCCTCTCTCCCTCCCTTTACATTTGGTTTATTTCTTTCTCTAGCCTGGTGTTGTGGCTGTGATTTAATGTTGATGCTGTAGTGTGCAGTAAGATGGAGGAGCGTGGGATCTGGGGATCAAATCAGTGCTCAGAGCGGCCCTCTCTCCGCCATCGCTCTCCTGCCGCCACCACAGCCTGTCTCACACACAGGCCCCACTAAATCTCAGCTAAAGCAGCCCTCCCGCACGCAGGCTGGGCAAGTGTGTGTGTGTGTCGGAATAAGCCCTGCAGTGTGTTTGATTATGTGTGTGTGTGTGTGTGTTGAAAATAGGTATATATTTGTGTGTTGTATGAGTGTGTGTGGGGGAGTGTGTAAGTGTGTGTGTGTGTGTGTGTGTGTGTGAGAATGAGAGTGAGAGAGTAAAATGTAGCTCACCTCTCCTCTCTGTCAAATACAGCCATAGTCTGTGTGTATGCAAATGTTCCTATTCATGTGGATATAATACATGGGAGCTCTGATTTTAGCAGGCCTCCTCTGTATCTACCCTCTATTCCTGACTGGGCAGAGTGGAGAGCTATATCTAACCAATGAGTCTACTTATTTTATCTACTATTATCTACTCCACAGTCTACTCTTCTATCAACAAATAAAAGGCAGTTGAATGTCACACGTCTTCCTTTATCAGACTTATAACCTACTAGTTCTTAAACGCTTAAACAGACTGCAATGGCTGCCGCAGCGGCGACCAATCACGTTCCTTAACTGACATATTCTCACTCGAGCGACAAACAATGAAACACTCGACTGGGCTAATTTAAGAGTGGGGAGATGTGACAAAGAGTTCAGCAACAATCGGGGGGGGGGAGCGAGAGAGAGAGAGAGAGAGAAAGAGAGAGAGAGAGAGAAAGAAAGAAAAGTCAAACGCCATTAAAAAGGATTCCACGTCGCACAATGTGATTGTGGCACTTTGGCGTTAGTCATAGCTAGATGAACAGAGAATGGCTGCGTGCATGAATTGTTCTACTGCTGCGACTAATGGCAAAATCACTGCACTGTAAAATGGAAATTTCTGACTTGATTAATTTATGTATTTATGGACGCTTTGCCCGGGACGATTCTGTAATGCGTGTTGCTGCAATTTCAAATTGGGCCTATTGTGAATTGTCAAAATCAAGTCAGAATGAAAAACAGAAAAAGGTTGAGAGAGGTTGAGAGCTTGGCAGGGTTGAAGGGTGAAGAGTTCTCCTGGCTATGACGAATGTCAGAAGACTTTCACTGCTGAAGGCTGAGCTCCTTTGTCATTGTCCTAAAGACTCCCCTTGCAGTGTTTCTCAGTTGTGTCTTGTAGTGATGTCTGGTAGATATCTCCGTAATTGATTGGTTATGCGTGCCGTCGTCATAACCGGATGTAACTGACCTAGGGGACTACGCTAATATGACTAACCAAGCAATGAGGACTAGCAGAGAGTAGCTCTGTGGACTGCATGTTAATTGCCTGATTTAAGAGTTATTAAACATAACTAAACCGGATAACTCACTGCCTGGTCTCCATCACGACATATCTCAACACCAATGACCTTTAAACCTTGGACAGCAGGACATAATATACCAATAGAGAGCATCAAAGTTGCAATTGGTGGGTGAAAAGTGTCAAAAAGTGTCAGGTCTTACCTTCGATGGGTGCGAGGATGACGCGGGAGTGGTCATAGGCGATGACGTTGGCGTAGCGGTTTTTGGGCTTGTTCACCTCCAGGTTGGAGTGTTCCCACGTAAACTGCTGGCCTGGATCAATGGACTGTGGGGACAGACACACACAGACACACACACACACACACACAGAGACACACACACACACACACACACACACGTGACCACCATAGTACCTGTGTCCAAGATCGCCAACATAACCTGTCTAAATGACTATCGCCCAGTAGTACTCAGACATACTTTGAAAGGCTGGTCATGGTTCACATCAACACCATCATCACAGAAACCATAGACCCACTCCAATTCGCATTCCGCCCCAACAGATCAACAGATGACACAATCTCTATTGCACTCCACACTGCTCTCTCCCACCTGGACAAGAGGATCACCTATGTGAGAATGCTCTTCATTGACTATAGCTCAGCGTTCAACACCATAGTGCCCACAAAGCTCATCATTAAGCTCATGATCCTGGGACTGAACACCTCCCTCTGCAACTGGATCCTGGACTTCCTGACGGGCCGCCCCCAGGTGGTGAGGGTAGGCAACAATACATCTGCCACGCTGACCCTCGACACGGGGACCCCTCAGGGGTGCATGCTTAGTCCCCTCCTATACTCCAAACTGTTCACCCCAACAGTTTGCTGACGACACGACGGTGGTTGGCCTGATCACCAACGACGATGCGACAGCCTATAAGGAGGAGGTCAGTGACCTGGCAGTGTGGTGCCAGGACAACAACCTCTCCCTCAACGTCAGCAAGACAAAGGAGCTGATAGTGGACTACAGAAAATCGAGGGCCGAGCTCGCCTCCATCAACATCGACGGGGCTGTAGTGGAGAGGGTTGAGAGCTTCAAGTTCCTCGGTGTCCACATCACTAAGGAAATATCATGGTCCACACACACCAACACAGTCGTGAAGAAGGCATGACAGCGCCACTTCCCCTTCAGGAGGTTGAAAAGATTTGGCATGGGCCCTCAGATCCTCAAAAGGTTCTACAGCTGCACCATTGATAGCATCTTGACTGGCTGCATCACCGCTTGGTACGGCAACTGCTTGGCATCAGACCGCAAGGCACTACAGAGGGTAGTGCGTACGGCCCAGTACATCACTGGGGCCAAGCTTCCTGCCATCCAGGACCTCTATACCAGGCGGTGTCAGAGGAAGGCCCTCAAATTTGTCAAAGACTCCAGCCACCCTAGTCATAGACTGTTCTCTCTGCTACCGCACGGCAAGCGGTACCGGAGTGCCAAGTCTAGGTCCAAAAGACTTCTCAACAGCTTCTACCCCCAAGCCATAAGATTCCTGAACAGCTAATCATGGCTACCCGGACTATTTACACTGCCCCCCTACCCCATCTTTTTACGCTGCTGCTACTCTGTTAATTATTTATGCATAGTCACTTTAACTCTACCCACATGTACATATTACTTCAACTACCTCAACTAGCCGGTGCCCCCGCACATTGACTCTGCACCGGTACCCCCTCTATATATAGCCTCCCTACTGTTATTTTATTTTACTTCTGCTCTTTTTTTCTCAACACTTTTTTGTTGTTTTATTCTACTTTTTTATTAAAAATAAATGCACTGTTGGTTAAGGGCTATAAGGAAGCATTTCACTGTAATGTCTGCACTTTTCGGCGCATGTTCGGCGCATATTCGGCGCATGTGGCCAATAAAATTTGATTTGATTTGATTTTGATTTGACACACACACACACACAAAATTAGACACCTTCAGAATAGAGGAGAGAGAAAGAAACAGAGAGAGGGCACAGAATGGAACACAACAATACAGGGAGAGGAAGAGAGACAGAGAGAGAGAGAGAGAGAGACAGTGAGAGAGGAGAGAGAGAGAGAGGGAGAGAGAGGGAGCAAGAGAGAGAGAGAGAGAGAGAGAGAGAGAGAGAGAGAGAGAGAGAGAGAGAGAGAGAGAGAGAGAGAGAGAGAGAAAAAAAAAAAACAGGGGAATAACAGCATCATTAGCAGCTGCTCGGTGCCTTGAAATAAGGTTAATTTATCAAGATCATTAGAGTAGACACTGCATAATGGCATTAAAAATATTGACAAAGTTGGTGGCAGCTCTTCCCTTAGGGAGAGAGAGAGAGAGAGGGAATAAACCAGGTTCCTGGGCCCGACGCTGCTGGCAAGACAAATGCTGCCCGCGCTCGGAATACCAGAATTACGGATAAATATTCTATTCCCGTCAGGGTCATTTAGTTTTCCATTATGATTCGGGCGCTGGAGCTCTCCTGGCGCTGGCTTGAAGGATGTTTTCGGTTAGTGCCCGGCGCGGGGAACAGAGATTGGGGCTAAATAAAGTCCAAATGGGAGCCTGGTAACAGTTTACCTGCAATCATTACAGTGAAATAACAGGCAGCCAGCCCTGCACAAGGAGATCTTCTCTCTCCTCCCTCCCTCCCTTGTCTTTTTCTCTGCCTGGTCGTCCCCAAGTCTGACGGAGATTGTTCTGTGTGTAGTAACGCTTTCTTGTAGGCATGAGTGTGTGTCTAATAGAGGGAGTGTGTTCTTTAACCCTCCCCACCCTCTTCCACTGCCGCCACCCTGAAACCAAGGTGTTGCCAAGGGGATAACTGACGGCTCCCATCAAAAGGGGGTGGGGTCTTATGGGAGGGGGTGTGTTGCTGCTGACACCTGATGGATTAGTAACTCCACCCCTGCAGTACGTTCTATGGGTTCCGGGTGAGGATGATGCCCACCTATGAACAAGCCTCCTTCCCTCCCGTTTTCCCGTTTTCCGAGCCTACAACAGCTACCCCTGCTGTGTTCACTCTGTGGGTCTCCGACGATACTCCACCCCCCTCCCTAAAGCTCTGAACTTTACCCAACCTCCCCTTCTTCCACACACACATCTCCTCTCCTCGCTTCCTTCCTGCTCTCTCCTATCCTCTCCTTCCCCAACCCCACCCCACCCTGTTTGAAAACCCAATCACTCAGAGGCCCGAAGAGTCTTGGCAAGCCAAGGCGCCCAGATGAGCAGAAATTCATCAAGAAAATAGCAAAATTACAATTACACTTTCCCAAAAAAAGTATATATATTTGTAATAGTCTATGGGAGTGAGTGGAGAGAGGAGAGAAGGAGGAGGAGGAAGAGAGAGAGAGAGAGAGAGAGAGAGAGAGAGAGAGAGAGGAGCTGTGAGTAACAATGAATTAAGAACTTCACGTTGAACCAAAGTGTTCTGACCGCTCAATACCCTGCTCCTCCTCTGCCTCGCCAGTGTGAAGGGATGTCCATTTGGTACATGGCCCAACCAGATTGATACATGAGGAAGATGTACTGTATGGCCGCAAGCAGTCATTATCCCAACATCCACCACCATGCAGCTGGGCTTTTCTGTGGTTCTCCTGTTGGCACCCAGTACTACGATACCCACAACTCCCCCTGGTGCAGCTCTGATGCCATTGGCCAGAGTGGCCCGTATGATTTAGGGGCTGCAAGAAGAGAATGTTGCTATATACAAATGAGAGCTGATTCAGCGATCCTGATTTCTAATCAGCGGCAGGTTCATTTATAACCTCTCTGGCTGCACTCAGGGCTCCGACAGCTCGGCTATATGCCCACCCCATGCCAGCGTGTGTGTATAGCTCCACTATTCTGCAGCTTAGAGTCTTAATGGGGATTGACAGACCAACAGTTGACTGGTGTGACACTAGGTGCATTGTGACTGAATAAGTGCTCAGTGATTTCTGGTGTGATTATGAAATTGCATTGGGGGGACTTTTAAAGTATAGAATGGAATCTGTCTTGTTTCATTATATTACAATGCCAACTTTGATCATATTACATGCCACTACAATGTCATCTGCCGTTAACCACTGATGGCTGATGGAAAGACAATTAATTCACTAAGAAGCAGGGAAAACACCTTCTATGAGGTACAGATCTAGGATCAGCTTCCCCTCCCCCAATCCTAACCTTAACCATTAGCTGGAAAAACACAAAACTGATCCAAGATCCGCGTCTAGAGGAAACTTCCCCCTACACCATTCCACCTCACCAGAGACTCAATTTACACCCTTAACCCTTCAGTCTAGCCCACTCACCTCGTACTCCTGGGAGAGCTTCAGGTTGTCGTTAGCTTTGAGAAGATCCGTGTGTTCAGCCAGCTCCGCAATGGGTATGGGGGGATGATTCATCATACCTGTTCCCCCAAAACGGACGGAGAGAGAACCGAGGGAGGGGGAAAGGAGGGATAGAAAGAAAGTGCGTCAGTACAGCTGCCATTCAAAGTGAGAGGCTAAAACCCTCCAATTGACAGGACATGGGGAGTTGTGGGTAATGCGTTTCTGCTAGCTGCAGTGGAGACGGGGGGGGAAGTAGTGAGAAAGGAAAGGGAGGGAGGAAGGAATACTGGGGAACATTCTGGAATTCAAACACACATATGGCGTTGACGGGTGGTGTTAGGGAATACAGTGGAGACCAGACCAGAGCTCAACATTCCCCTTACCAGGCCACACTCCTATTCCCCTTACCAGGCCACACTCCTATTCCCCTTACCAGGCCACACTCCTATTCCCCTTACCAGGCCACACTCCTATTCCCCTTACCAGGCCACACTCCTATTCCCCTTACCAGGCCACACTCCTATTCCCCTTAGTTGTAATGGCACACGAGGTAGGGCCGCAAATAAAGGACGACCAATGGGTGATTGCTATGGTGAGAAAGAAACCCAGACTAATTACCGCTAAGGTCTACAGAGAGACGCAGCTTTTAATAGCTTGGCAACAGAGACAAGGAAACAAACCTCGGTTTTGACGGCAAAATTATATAAGAGAGAAAAAAACACCCCTTGAGCCTTATGAACCAATAGGATGCAATGTTGACATTGATTGTTCTTCACTCCTCAGTGCACAAAAACGAGAGTGTTCTCTTAACTGGGTCACTGTGACACTGTAGCATAAAAGCAGCCTGTGAAAATATATCCAGAGGTGCAAATATTTAATGTGCAGCTAAATCAAATCCGAAATAACAGTGCCTCATTGTAGTGGCATTTCAAACAAAATAACAACTTACAGTCTCATTTCCAATCTGTCTGGAAAACCAAGGCCTCTGTCTGATATTTTTTTTGGACTTGTTTATTGAAAAATATATTTAGATAAGAACGTGTAGTATAACTTTTGCCACAATAGTGCATCTACAGTGGCTTGCGAAAGTATTAACCCCGTTGGCATTTTTCCTATTTTGTTGCCTTACAACCTGGAATTAAAATTGATTTTTTTGGGGGTTTGTATCATTTGATTTACACAACATGCCTACCACTTTGAAGATGCAAAATAGTTTTGGGTGTGAAACAAACAAGAAATAAGACAAAAAAACTGAAAACTTAAGCGTGCATAACTATTCACCCCCCCCCAAAGTCAATACTTTGTAGAGCCACCTTTTGCAGCAATTACAGCTGCACGTCTCTTGGGGTATGTCTCTATAACCTTGGCACATCTAGCCACTGGGATTTTTGCCTATTCTTCAAGGCAAAACTGCTCCAGCTCCTTCAAGTTGGATGGGTTCCGCTGGTGTACAGCAATCTTTAAGTCATACCACAGATTTCAATTGGATTGAGGTCTGGGATTTGACTAGGCCATTCCAAGACATTTAAATGTTTCCCCTTAAACCACTCAAGTGTTGCTTTAGCAGTATGCTTAGGGTCATTGTCCTGCTGGAAGATTAACCTCCGTCCCAGTCTCAAATCTCTGGAAGACTGAAACGGAAAAGAATTTCCCTGTATTTAGCACCATCCATCATTCCTTCAATTCTGACCAGTTTCCCAGTCCCTGCCGATGAAAAACATCCCCACAGCATGATGCTGCCACCACCATGCTTCACTGTGGGGATGGTGTTCTCGTGGTGATGAGAGGTGTTGGGTTTGCGCTAGACATAGCGCTTACCTTGATGGCCTAAAAGCTCAATTTTAGTCTCATCTGACCAGAGTACCTTCTTCCATATGTTTGGGGAGTCTCTCACATGGCTTTTGGCGAACACCAAACGTGTTTGCTTATTTTTTTCTTTAAGCAATTGCTTTTTACTGGCCACTCTTCCGTAAAGCCCAGCTCTGTGGAGTGTACGGCTTAAAGTGGTCCTATGGAGTATCTGTCCAATCTCCGCTGTGGAGTTTTGCAGCTCCTTCAGGCCCCGTGTAGCTCAGTTGGTAGAGCATGGCACTTGCAACACCAGGGTTGTGGGTTCGTTTCCCACGGGGGCCAGTATGAAAATGTATGCACTCACTAACTGTAAGTCGCTCTGGATAAGAGCGTCTACTAAAATGTAAATGTTATCTTTGGTCTCTTTGTTGCCTCTCTGACCTTGCCTGGTCCGTGAGTTTTGGTGGGCGGCCATCTCTTGGCAGGTTTGTTGTGGTGCCATTATCTTTCCATTTTTTAAATAATGGATTTAATGGTGCTCCGTGGGATGTTCAAAGTTTCAGATATTGTTTTATAACCCAACCCTGATCTGTACTTCTCCACAACTTTGTCTCTGACCTATTTGGAGAGCTCCTTGGTCTTCATGGTGCCGCTTGCTTGGTGGTGCCCCTTGCTTAGTGGTGTTGCAGACTCTGGGGCCTTTCAGAACAGGTGTATATATACTGAGATCATGTGACAGATCATGTGACACTTAGATTGCACACAGGTGGACTTTTTTAACTAATTATGTGACTTCTGAAGGTAATTGGTTGCACCAGATCTTATTTAGGGGCTTAATAGCAAAGGGGGTGAATACATATGCATGCTTTTCCGTTATACATTTTTTTGAATTCTTTGAAACAAGTTATTTTTTTTCACTTCACCAATTTGGACTATTTTGTGTATGTCCATTACATGAAATCCAAATAAAAATCAATTTAAATTACAGGTTGTAATGCAACAATATAGGAAAAAAGCCAAGGAGGATGAATACTTTTGCAAGGCACTGTACATCTATATGAACTAGATATACTAGATATCTACCTGTTTATGTATGTGTGAGGCAGCTTGATGTAGAAGTACACCTCCTGGACAGGACGCTAGTCTATCGCAGGGCCTTACCCCGAATCTATCTCCTTAATGCCGAGTGCCAAGCAGAGACACATCGGGTCCCATTTTTACAGTCTTTGGTATGACTAGGCCGGGGGTTGTACCTTCCAATCTCAGGGCAGACAGGCCACTGAGTTGGTGTATCTACCAAGCCTGTGCTACAATGTTTCTTCAAGAGAGGCCCCATCCCCATTTGGACAGGGTTAGACGGGTCAGGGGTTAGGGGTCAAGGGTCAAGGGTCAGTGAGCTGCTCCACGTAAGTCAGCCGAGGCCAAGAAAGCATGACGCTAGGATCGCTCACAGACGATAGGATCGCTCACAGACGCTAGGATCGCTCACAGACAACCTTTTATGGCTTTCCGCTGGGCCTCCCAAACAAGCAGCCAAAACAATTGTCCCTTAAGATGGATGGCCCTCACCAGTCCTAACACCACCCAAAATGTCAGAACCTGCGTAGTCGGTTGAAGGCAATTTATGCACAGTGTCTGTAGCACTCCGCCACCACTATCACCTTTCCAACTGCCCTAGATATATAGTAATATTACATAAATATAGTAATATTATATAAATATAGTAATATTCAAACCAGCCTAGTGATTATGGTCCTAAATTGACTTCTTCTTGTCACGATCGTCTAATGAGGGAGACCAAGGCGCAGCGTTGCGGGTGAACATATTTATATTTATTTTACTGATCACACGATCAAAACAAAGAACGAAACGTGAAGTCCTTCGATACACAACCAAAAGGAACAAGAAACCACAAAACACAAAGTGCAAGACAAACAGTTAAATATGGCTCCCAATCAGAGACACCCAGCTGACACTCGTTGCCTCTGATTGGGAGTCACTCAGACCAACATAGAAAATTAAACATAGACTTACACACCCTGGCTCAACATAACATAGTCCCCAGAGCCAGGGCGTGACAGTACCCCCCCCCAAAGGCGCGGACTCCGGCCGCGCCAAACAACCACAACAGGGGAGGGACCGGGTGGGCACTCCGCCTCGGCGGCGGATCCGGCTCCGGACATGACCCAGGCACGGGTTGTGCTGGACTGACGACGCACACCCCTGGCTTGCTGCGTGGAGGAGGAACAGGCCGGACCGGGCTGACGAAGCGCACCCCTGACTTGGTGCGGGGAGCAGGAATGAGCCGGACGGGCTGACGACGCGCACCACTGACCCGGTGCGGGGGAGCTTGGACGGGCCGGACCGGGCTGGCGACGCGCACCACAGACTTGGTGCGGAGAGCAGGAAACGGGCCGGACAGGGCTGACGAAACGCACCATAGACTTGGTGCGGAGAGCAGGCACGGAGCCGTGCCGGACTGACGACGCACACCACTGGCTTGGTGCGGGAAGCTTGGATGGGCCGGACTGGGCTGGCGACGCGCACCACAGACTTGGTGCGGAGAGCAGGAACGGGCCGGGCTGGGCTGTCGACGCACACCGTAGGTTTGGTGCGGGGAGCAGGAATAGACCGGGCTGGGCTGGCGACGCACACCGTAGGCTTTGTGCGTGGAGCAGGGACAGGCCGGGCTGGGCTGTCGATGCACACCACTGACTTGGTGGGAATGGCAGGAACAGGCCGGGCTGGGCTGACGACGCGCACCACTGACTTGGTGGGAATGGCAGGAACAGGCCGGGCCGGGCTGACGACGCGCACCACTGACTTGGTGGGAATGGCAGGAACAGGCCGGGCTGGGCTGACGACCGCACCACTGACTTGGTGGGAATGGCAGGAACAGGCCGGACCGTACTGGGGACACACACCACTGGCCCCACGCAGGATCAGGAACGGGCCGGACCGGACTGGTAACACACCCCAGTACCTCTCGCCGTGCCTCCACACTTTCCCTCTCCTCTGTGCCCAGTGGCCCCCTAACCTGGCGGCCTTCTCTGCCAACGCTTTGCACCGCTCTAACCCGTACACCTGCTGGCCCGACGTCGTGAGCCCCCCCCTAAAAATTTCCTGGGGGTCTCTCCTCCCTCTTGCCAGACTCGCAATCATCTCCTCCCACGTCCATCCTCTCTCCTCGTCACGCTGCTTGATCCAGTCGAGGTTGCCACGGAGATCTGCCAGCGATGGCTCCTGAACACGCTGCTTGGTCTGGTTAAGGTGGTTTCTTCTGTCACGATCGTCTAATGAGGGAGACCAAGGCGCAGCGTTGCGGGTGAACATATTTATATTTATTTTACTGATCACACGATCAAAACAAAGAACGAAACGTGAAGTCCTTCGATACACAACCAAAAGGAACAAGAAACCACAAAACACAAAGTGCAAGACAAACAGTTAAATATGGCTCCCAATCAGAGACACCCAGCTGACACTCGTTGCCTCTGATTGGGAGTCACTCAGACCAACATAGAAAATTAAACATAGACTTACACACCCTGGCTCAACATAACATAGTCCCCAGAGCCAGGGCGTGACACTTCTCTTTCTCTCTAGCGCTCTAAGTCAATATGCTATAACATATCAGCGAGGCTGTGTGTGTACACTGGAGTTAATCCATTTAGGGGCATAATGCTGGGATGTAATGTTATACAGGAAAGTCATAGAGTGTTGTCCCTGGACATAGCCCCGACACGGTACTTAACACTAGTCATATTTATAGAAGGGACTTAAGCCCACTACGTTACATTCTGCAAATGGAGGTCAAAAGTCGCATGAATGTTGACAACGTCCTTTGGGAAAAAAGTTCTCAGAGGCTTAATTGGCCATGCAAAATCTGCGAAATTAGATTAAGCATCCTCAATTTTCCCCGTTCTCTCTGCGTTTAGCGTCCTCCCGAAGATCGATGGGATCACAAACGTTTTGTTTCGCCAGGGAGGGGACACTCGACACTCCCTGGGAATATTCCCAATTAGTGTTGGTCCTTTTTTTAAATGAGGGGAACAATTTTACGGTGACATTTACATGGGGGTTAGCAGGGATTCTAGGAATCTAACAGAGATATAGGAGACACAGGGACTAATGGAGGTTGAGGCACTGAACACTACTGTTCTAGTTGATGAATGGACATGCTGTGTTGTGTTAGAGGACTGGTTGACAAGAATGTCAACATAACAAGAATAAAAGGTGCATCCTGTAAAGACCCACTGACTGATTAAAGAACCCAGTTATCCAACAGTAGATCGGACTATTTTAGAGCATAAGATATGCCGGTAGCGAAGGGGTTGAAAATTAGAGGTGCGAGCACCAGCCCAATTCAAGCACAGTAATAGCATGTGTTAGTTGATTCGATAAGTGACCCAATCTGACAATCCTTTGTGAGACCAAATGAAACAACCTTCTTTTCTTTTTTTCTTTTCTTTTTTTGGGGGGGATGGATCAGCTTAATATTGCAGATAGATTGTATCTTCTATCAATGTAATTGTCTGCATCACTTCCAATCCCCCATGTCTTTTTTTATTTTTTATATATATATTCCCCTTTATTACTTCTCAACCCCACCATCCTTTCCCCACCCGGAGCAAACTAGTGAACAACAACGCCCAGGCCTCTACTTCCGGTCTATACTTACTATCCACACCTTATGGACAGAGCCAACCTTACAACAATTCTATATATATATATATATATATATATATATATATATATTTATTTATTTTTTTGCTCCTGAACTTCTTCTACTCTCAACCTCTCAGATCATTTTCATGATGTCCATCCGGTTTGCTTCTAAATGCCATATCTTTCTAACTGTGCTCCTTCCCAAAAGCTCCCAACATACACCCTATATACTTATTATGGACACAGTATGCCCACATCATTAGCTATCTTTGCCATTATTTGTTGTTATTTGTTATTAGTCCCATCCTTCAACTCTATTCAATACCTCCCATCTATCTCTTAACACCATCCATATAGGATTTCTATTTGCCATATATATTTCAACCGTACTGTGATGTTTTACAAAAGTTCTGAACCTTTCTATTCTCATTGCTTCTACAGATTGTCAATTAAAAATAAACATTTTTGCTAAAAGTATTATTATATTATTGATTGATTGACTATGACTTTTCAGATCACCCAGTAATGCTATCTGCAAGGTTAGTTCCAGGTAAATATTGCAATCCTTTAGCCATTCCTGGACCTGTGTCCAAAAACAAGCTACAAATGGACAGAACCAAAACAAATGATCTAATGATTCTATCTCTTCACAGCAAAATCTGCAGAGCTGGGAAGATTGTATCCCCCATATAAATAACATTCTATTGGTAGCAAGAATTTTATATAATAATTTAAATTGAAAGATTCAAATTTTTGAATCCGGTGTCGTTTTTGCGTGTCAGTTCATAAACACTATGCCATGGGATCGGTACGTCAAAGATCTCTTCCCAACTATTTTGCAATCTATATGGGACGGCTGTCAATCCTTTGGTCCTTAAGTGAAACTGATATACTTTTTTATTTATCACAGTTTTCCTTAACCAATTATGTTCTTTAATGCAAGGCCGACAGACAAGTTCCTTACTTTCTCCCCCTTCAACTTTCCTCTTCCACTTTTGCGGTAAGGCTGCAATTATTATTACTTACACGGAACAAGATCCCACAACAAGACAGTGCCAATTGGCTGCCTATGTATGGTCCCCAATCAGAGACAACGAGCGACAGCTGCCTCTGATTGGGAACCACACCGGCCAACATAGAACTAGACATACTAGATCCTATACAAAGACAAAGCACAACAAGGAATATACACACCCTGACTCAACATATAAGCGTCCCCTGAGTCAGGGCGTGACAACATTATGTCTTGCCTGGGTTTGTTTACATTATGTCTTGCCTGGGTTTGTTTACATTATGTCTTGCCTGGATTTGTTTACATTATGTCTTGCCTGGTTTTGTTTTGTCGCCAAGACAGTTTGATATTTCATAAATACTAAATACGTAAGTTAGACTTACTGAGTCTGGCTTTAAGTTGAATCAATAGACAAAGCCTTGCAATGGAAGAGCAGCATTGGCAATAGACAAAGCCTTGCAATGGAAGAGCAGTATTAGCAATAGACAAAGCCTTGCATGGGAAGAGCAGTATTAGCAAGCCCCCCTGGTATAGATGCATTTTGACAAGCTCTTTAATTTGTTTGCTCACATATCAGTTTTTGACTGAAATAACATTGCATGCTGCTCTCCTCTGCCATCGCCTGGAAACATGTTGTTATTAATCATTGTCGGATTGTGCATTTATAAGTCCGAACGCGGGTTAAAAAGGGAAGAATTCTGCATCGCAAATGAACTTAGGCTGTCAGTTAGTTTTCCCACCAGCTATAACGGAAAAGGTAACACAAGCTACAAGTGAAAAGAACAGATGGGTATGCAAATGAGGACACTACCTCGGCTTCTTTTCACCTTGAGCAAAAATAAACTAGCAGCTTGTTAGAGAGATCAAAAGAGGTGCGCGCTCAGTGTTTCATTTGCAGACAGTGTCCAAATCCAGAAAATCACATCAGGATTTTTAATGAATTTATTTGCAAATTATGGTGGAAAATCACATCAGGATTTTTAAAATCACATCAGGATTTTTTATGAATTTATTTGCAAATTATGGTGGAAAATAAGTATTTGGTCAATAACAAAAAAGTTTCTCAATACTTTGTTATATACCCTTTGTTGGCAATGACACAGGTCAAACGTTTTCTGTAAGTCTTCACAAGGTTTTCACACACTGTTGCTGGTATTTTGGCCCATTCCTCCATGCAGATCTCCTCTAGAGCAGTGATGTTTTGGGGCTGTCGCTGGGCAACACGGACTTTCAACTCCCTCCAAAGATGTTCTATGGGGTTGAGATCTGGAGACTGGCTAGGCCACTCCAGGACCTTGAAATGCTTCTTACGAAGCCACTCCTTCGTTGCCCGGGCGGTGTGTTTGGGATCATTGTCATGCTGAAAGACCCAGCCACGTTTCATCTTCAATGCCCTTGCTGATGGAAGGAGGTTTTCACTCAAAATCTCACAATACATGGCCCCATTCATTCTTTCCTTTACACGGATCAGTCGTCCTGGTCCCCTTGCAGAAAAACAGCCCCAAAGCATGATGTTTCCACCCCCATGCTTCATAGTAGGTATGGTGTTCTTTGGATGCAACTCAGCATTCTTTGTCCTCCAAACACGACGAGTTGAGTTTTGACCAAAAAGTTCTATTTTGGTTTCATCTGACCATATGACATTCTCCCAATCCTCTTCTGGATCATCCAAATGCACTCTAGCAAACTTCAGACGGGCCTGGACATGTACTGGCTTAAGCAGGGGGACACGTCTGGCACTGCAGGATTTGAGTCCCTGGCGGCGTAGTGTGTTACTGATGGTAGGCTTTGTTACTTTGGTCCCAGCTCTCTGCAGGTCATTCACTAGGTCCCCCCGTGTGGTTCTGGGATTTTTGCTCACCGTTCTTGTGATCATTTTGACCCCACGGGGTGAGATCTTGCGTGGAGCCCCAGATCGAGGGAGATTATCAGTGGTCTTGTATGTCTTCCATTTCCTAATAATTGCTCCCACAGTTGATTTCTTCAAACCAAGCTGCTTACCTATTGCAGATTCAGTCTTCCCAGCCTGGTGCAGGTCTACAATTTTGTTTCTGGTGTCCTTTGACAGCTCTTTGGTCTTGGCCATAGTGGAGTTTGGAGTGTGACTGTTTGAGGTTGTGGACAGGTGTCTTTTATACTGATAACAAGTTCAAACAGGTGCCATTAATACAGGTAACGAGTGGAGGACAGAGGAGCCTCTTAAAGAAGAAGTTACAGGTCTGTGAGAGACAGAAATCTTGCTTGTTTGTAGGTGACCAAATACTTATTTTCCACCATAATTTGCAAATAAATTCATTAAAAATCCTACAATGTGATTTTCTGGATTTTTTTCCCTCAATTTGTCTGTAATAGTTGACGTGTACCTATGATGAAAATTACAGGCCTCTCTCATCTTTTTAAGTGGGAGAACTTGCACAATTGGTGGCTGACTAAATACTTTTCTTCCCCACTGTAAGTGTTTGGTTTGGAGAGAGGAACTGTAACCTAGGTAACCTAGGCATACTGGCATATGTTAAATCAGTAACAACCTCTACGCAGACAACACCCCTTTTGTATACATCTGGCCCTTCATTGGACACTGTGTTAACAAACCTCCAAACGAGCTTCAATGTAATACAACACTCCTTCCGTAGCCTCCAACTGCTCTTAAACACTAGTAAAACGAAATGCATGCTCTTCAATCGAACGCTGCTGGCACCCGCCCACCCGACTAGAATCACTACTCTCGGCGGGTCTGACCTAGAGTATGTGGACAACTACAAATACCTAGGTGTCTGGTTAAGCATCTCCAATCCAAAGTTAAATCTAGAATCGGCTTCCTATTTCGCAACAAAGCCTCCTTCACTCATGCTGCCAAACATGCCCTCGTTAAACTGACTATCCTACCGACCCTTGACTTCAGCGATGTCCTTTACAAAATAGCCTCCAACACTCTACTCAGCAAATTGGATGTAGTCTATCACAGTGCCATCCGTTTTGTCACCAAAGCCCCATATACTACCCACCACTGTGACCTGTACGCTCTTGTTGGCTAGTCCTCACTACATATTCGTCGCCAAACCCACTGGCTCCAGGTCATCTATAAATCACTGCTAGGCAAATCCCCGCCTTATCTTAGCTCATTGGTCACCATAGCAACACCCACCCGTAGTATGCGCTCCAGCAGGTATATCTCACTGGTCATCCCCAAAGCCAACACCTCCTTTGGCCGCCATTCCTTCCAGTTCTCTGCTGCCAATGACTGGAACGAACTGCAAAAATCTCTGAAGCTGGAGACTCTTATCTCCCTCACTAACTTTAATCGTCAGTTGTCAGAGCAGCTTACCGATCACTACACCTGTACACAGCCCATCTGAAATTAGCCCACCCAACTACCTCATCCCCATATTGTTATTTATTTTGCTCATTTATATAATATAATAATATGCCATTTAGCAGACGCTTTTATCCAAAGCGACTTACAGTCATGTGTGCATACATTTTTACGTATGGGTGATCCCGGGGATCGAACCCACTACCCTGGCGTTACAAGCACCATGCTCTACCAATTGAGCTACAGAGGACCACATTTGCACCCCAGTATCTCTATTTGCACATCATCTCTTGCACATCTATCATTCCAGTGTTAATACTACATTGTAATTATTTTGCACTATGGCCTATTTATTGCCTTACCTCCATAACTTGCTACATTTGCACACACTGTATATATATATTTTCTGTTGTATTTTTGACTTTATGTTTTGTTTACCCCATATGTAACTCTGTGTTGTAAATAGTAAATAAATAATAAATACATAGTAAATAAATAGTAAATAAATAGTAAATACATAGTAAATAAATAGTAAATAAATAATAATTAAATAGTAAATAAATAATAAATAGTAAATAAATAATAAATAGTAAATAAATAGTAAATAAATAATAAATAAATAATAAATAGTAAATAAATAATACATAAATAATAAATAGTAAATAAATAATACATAAATAAATAGTAAATAAATAATACATAAATAGTAAATAAATAATTAATAATTAATAAATAGTAAATAAATAATACATAAATAAATAGTAAATAAATAATACATAAATAAATAGTAAATAAATAATACATAAATAGTAAATAAATAATAAATAAATAGTTCACTGCCATTCATTTGGGTTATTAGTCTGTTAAAAAAAAAGCAGTAAATGTAAACTGGTGCTAAGGTTTTTATGAATACTTCCCACAGTGCTCAGAGTTGGCGCTTATGGAGACAGTTGTGAGCTTAGGTAATGAACTGTACCTACTGGAAGTTCCAAGAAATTGCATTTGTAGTCTGTTTTCATCTCGACTCCTGCATAACTCAACAAAACATTCTCTGTATTAACACTGAGAGTGGGGCTACGTCTGAAATGGCACCCTATTCACCTACTTCTGTCTAGGGCTCACATGTCTAGCACATCTGTTTTCTATGGCATGGCTAATAAGCACGTCTGTTTTCTATGGCATGGCTAATAAGCACGTCTGTTTTCTATGGCATGGCTAATAAGCACGTCTGTTTTCTATGGCATGGCTAATAAGCACGTCTGTTTTCTATGGCATGGCTAAGCACATCTGTTTTCTATGGCATGGCTAATAAGCACGTCTGTTTTCTATGGCATGGCTAATAAGCACATCTGTTTTCTATGGCATGGCTAATAAGCACGTCTGTTTTCTATGGCATGGCTAAGCACATCTGTTTTCTATGGCATGGCTAATAAGCACGTCTGTTTTCTATGGCATGGCTAATAAGCACATCTGTTTTCTATGGCATGGCTAATAAGCACATCTGTTTTCTATGGCATGGCTAAGCACATCTGTTTGTGAATCTCTTTCCGTCCCCGTGGTTTGCAAAACAATGTAATTTTCCATCCTTCCTTTGCTTAAGGCTTAACACACACAATCAGTCTTGTTCCTGGGCCTACCAAAGACAAACGAGTTGATCTCATCCGATTTTGTCTTCTCATCCATATCCTTCTTTGTACTCAGCAGCAGTGTACCACTGTGTGTATTGACTCGAGCCAATTGCATGCAAATTCTCTCAAGGACAAGTTGTTGTGGCCCCCCCTCTTTCTCAGACTCTACTGAGATCAGTTGGTTCGGAAAAACACATCTAGCGTCTAATTACACATTTACAATCTCAGATCCGCAGTCGATACGCCTGGGAAATAATGATTCCTTTTGATAGCCCTGGCCACTTGGGGGAGCCTGTTTCCTTTTGATAGCCCTGCCCACTCGGGGGGAGGCTGTTTCCTTTTGATAGCCCTGCCCACTCGGGGGGAGCCTGTTTCCTTTTGATAGCCCTGGCCACTCGGGGGGAGCCTGTTTCCTTTTGATAGCCCTGGCGACTCAGGGGAGCCTGTTTCTAAATGCTTATTATAAAAGACACTCAGTGTGTCTGAGAGTTGGAGGGAAATAACTTGTTCCCCTTTTTTTCTTCGTTGCTTATTTTCTGCGAGAGGAAGATCAAATGTTGAACCATTGTTTGCCAGGGTCTTTAATTAATTCCGCTCGTTATCTTGTAGAGTGCAGAAAGACCCAGTCAGTTCAGATTGGAATTGGAGCAATGGTTGAGGGAGGGAGGGAGGGAGGAGGGAGGGGAGTGAGTGAGAAGAAAGAACTCCTGTAAAAACCCAATTTCTCTACATCAGCAGAAGTGATAGCAGAGGTTACGTATTGTGGATTAATGCGCAGCCAAACAGCTCTGTGTGAATATCACAACTGAAAATACAAACAAAGTCAAAACAGCCGGGTTACAAAAAAAATGAAAAGGAAATTTGTGCTGAAATTGCAACATGTGGTAAATAAACTTTGTAAATGGGGGCAGTGCTAGAAAATCTAAAATGATGTGAGAGGACAAACACAGGACTAACTTTCATAGTAAAAATCGGCTTCACTTAGAGGACTGCTCAGACCAGAATCTGTGAAGAATAGCAAACATACAAAAGAAACAAAAACTAGTTAAAAAAAAATGCTGAACCTAAAAATTCAGTTCAAGTTCAAGAAACACATACAGAGAGAGAGAGGCAAAGTATCTCAATCCTTCACTTATTCACAAATGTTTACGAATGTTATTACTCTCTATTCTTTGTGTTCTTTTTGTACAAGCAACATGGCGGTCCTCCCCTGTCCTGAATTATTGGGGTCATTCTCAGGGGGGTCCTGAGTGTTGGATGTGAAACCAGTCTGTCAGACAGGCAGGGGGAAAGTAGGCCACACATTTCAGCAGTACACCCTGACCCTCCCACCCACCGGCAAATTCCAATCAGTGTCGCGGTGGCAGCGCGAGTTGTTTGTTTGCCACGGGCGTCCATCACTCCTGCCCAATTGAAACTCCTGTATAAAGCCTCCTGGCCTCAGCAGTCATAACCAGGAGTGAGTCAGAAATGGATTTAGTTTCTCTTACATAAACAGAGGTAAGAAGGTTGGCATCATAAAAGAGAGAAAGAAAATAAAATAAAAAAGGGAAACAGATTTATATTTCTCCTGTAAAATGAAAAGCCCCTTTGTCCAGACGTCTGTGAGAGAGGCATTGCTAGTGAACGGTGTGGAAAAGCATCTGCATATTTCTCCGACAGTTGTATAGTCTGGGCTGATGAGCTGGAGTGAAGGGAAGCACTTGTGACAGTTCACAGTCTGTCGAGAAGATCCATGACAGTAAAGGCTGTGTCGCAGGTACACACTCTTAGGTCGGTGTCTGTCTTTCTACTCAGGCAGAAGGAGAGCCATCTGTGGCGATCGTCCTCACACCTGTCTGTTTGGTCAACGTGAGGTCACTGAAGAATGGCACTGCAACTCGCCATTACTCTGGACTAGAAAGGAGAGCGAATTCAGTTTCTGGGCCACAAAAGCATTCCATTCAAGAACCCTGGGCCACTAAGACACAGTAGCCCAAGGCTGCAGAGATGTGCTGCAATGCAGTACACTGCAAGGGGGCACTCGGTGGTGAAAGCCTGAGTACATGAACTCCTTTTTAGCGTTGCATATTGTGGCTAACTGTAGCCCTCAAACCCCATAAGTAAGGAGAACAATGAACACTTGGGAATTGAGTTTAAATGTTCACTGTCGGAAGAAAACCTTGTATCTCCAACATCTTATTTTCAGGAAAGGGAAAAGCGATCATATTTGACCATTTATGAACATACAATCACCAAACTTTCTTCCGACAGCAAAAAGGTTTTGTCCAGACAGCAACGAAATGTACAGCAGCGCCAGTCACATGCACAAGAGAAGGTGAGGAAGAGAAACAACGGATGGGCAACACTTCCTGTCTTCAACCTTCCAAACCTTTTACCTTCTTTACTACACTTCAGAGATGAGTGGGTGGGACTAACTCCTAACAGAGATTAGTGGGTGGGAGAAACTCCTAACAGAGATGAGTGGGTGGGACTAACTCCTAACAGAGATGAGTGGGTGGGACTAATTCCTAAAAGAGATGAGTGGGTGGGACTAACTCCTAACAGAGTAGCCAAAGGGCTAACTCCTAACTAAGACTCATCCTTCTGTGTCATTTTGGTATTTTATTAGGATCCCCATTAGCTGTTGCGAAAGCAGCATCTACTCTTCCTGGGGTCCACACAAAACATGAAACATGATATAACACATGACATAACACATGATATAACATGATATAACACATGATATAACACATGATATAACACAAAACATAACACATGATATAACACATGACATAACACATGATATAACACATGATATAACACCAAGATGGCGTAGCAGTGCGGTCATAGTTTTATTCTTTGTTCTAGTGTATATATCCAGTTTCTTGTTTTTTTGTCTATTTTGTATATATTTCTCAATTTTACTTTTCATTCTTTAACTAAATATACTTTCCTGCAACCCGCCTCACCCAACGTGGAAAGGATTCTATTATTTCTTTATAACTTTCATCAAGAACCTTAAGCTGAAACTAGTCTAGCTGCAACTGAATGGCTACTTGCTATTAGTCACCGTTAGCGTCTTCACCACTGTCCGTGGCCTGCACTACCCACCAGCCAACTCTAGCTCTAGCCTGGACAATTCGTTGGCCAGTGTGCACAGCGTGCTATCGACCCAGAGCATATCGGACTTTCTGCCGGAATCACTGGACCCTAGCGCCGGATCATCGCAACCAGCTAGCTGCAACCTGTTGTTAGCTAATTACCATTGCCCCATAGCAAGCACCAGTTAGCCTTGAGCTAGCCTCAGGCCCATCTCCCGGCTATCCACCTCTCTGTCAACCGGACGGGACCTCCTAGTGTTGACACTGAGCCCCGCCGATCCAACACGACTGGTTTGCCGACGAAATCGTCTGATGTGGTTTCAACAGGCTTCCCGTTTCGACGACCACGAAGATCCATCTGCTAGCCCCGGCCCGCTAGCACACGCAAACTACAACTGTGCTTCCTGCTAGCTGTGCTGAAGCACCAATTTGAACTGCTCTCGGACTCACATATTGCTGTTCACTGGACCTTATGATCACTCAGCTGCACAGCTGATGCCTGCTGGACTGTTCCTTTACACGGTACCCTGTCCTGTTTATTCTGTTTAGCCTCAGCCCAAACCTTATCGCTATTACCAGTTGTTGTCTTAGCTCTCTCTAATAACACCTGTGATTGCTTTATGCCTCTCTCCCATGTCAATATGCCTTGCCTATTGCTGTTTTGGGTTAGTTCTTATTATACAATTTCACTGTAGAACCCCAAGTCCCTCTCAAACTGCCTCAAATAGTTCCTTTGTTCCACCCCCCATACACGCCGAGACCGATAGCATCCAGTGATGCTATCTCTTTCATTGTTACCCAACGCTTAGGTTTACCTCAACTGTACTCATATCTTTCCATATCCTTTTCTGTACATAATGCCCTGAATCTTTTCTACAACGCCCGGAAATCTGCCCCCTTTATTCTCTGTACCCAACGCACTAGAAGACCAGTACTTAAAGCCTTTAGTCATATCCTTATTCTACTCCTCCTCTGGTGATGTAGAGGCTAACCCAGGCCCTGCAGCCCCCAATATCACTCCTACTCCCCAGGAGCTATCATTTGTTGACTTCTGTAACCGTAAAAGCCTTGGTTTTCTGCACGTAAATATCAGAAGCCTCCTTCCTAAGTTTGAGTTATTCACTGCGTTAGCACACTCCGCCAACCCTGATGTTCTAGCAGTGTCTGAATCCTGGCTTAGGAAGGCCACCAAAAATTCAGAAATGTCCATCCCCAACTATAACATTTTCCGTCTAGATAGAACTGCCAAAGGCTGTGGAGTTGCAATCTACTGTAGAGATAGCCTGCAGAGCTCTATCATACTATCCAGGTCTGTGCCCAAACAGTTTGAGCTTCTACTTCTAAAAATCCACCTTTCCAGAAATAAGTCTCTCACTGTTGCCGCCTGCTACAGACCCCCGTCAGCCCCCAGCTGTGCCCTGGACACCATATGTGAATTGATTGCCCCCCATCTATCCTCAGAGTTCGTACTGCTTGGTGACCTAAATTGGGATATGCTTAACACCCCGGCCATCCTACAATCTAAACTAGATGCCCTCAATCTCACACAAATTATCAACGAACCTACCAGGTACAACCCTAAATCCGTAAACATGGGTACCCTCATAGATATCATCCTGACTAACTTACCCTCTAAATACACCTCCGCTGTCTTCAACCAGGATCTCAGCGATCACTGCCTTATTGCCTGCGTCCGTAACGGGTCCGCGGTCAAACGACCACCCCTCATCACTGTCAAACGGTCCCTAAAACACTTCAGCGAGCAGGCCTTCCTAATTGACCTGGCCCAGGTATCCTGGATGGATATAGATCTCATTCCGTCAGTAGAGGATGCCTGGTTGTTCTTTAAAAGTAATTTCCTCTCAATCTTAAATAAACATGCCCCATTCAAAAATACAGAACTAAGAACAGATATAGCCCCTGGTTCTCCTCAGACTTGACTGCCCTTGACCAGCACAAAAACATCCTGTGGCGTACTGCATTAGCATCAAATAGCCCCGTGATATGCAACTTTTCAGGGAAGTTAGGAACCAATATACACAAGCAGTTAGGAAAGCAAAGGCTAACTTTTTTCAAACAGAAATTTGCATCCTGTAGCACTAACTCCAAAAAGTTTTGGGACACTGTAAAGTCCATGGAGAATAAGAGCACTTCCTCCCAGCTGCCCACTGCACTGAGGCTAGGAAACACTATCACCACCGATAAATCTACAATAATCGAGAATTTCAACAAGCATTTTGCTACGGCTGGCCATGCTTTCCACCTGGCTACCACTACCCTGGCCACCAGCTCTGCACCCTCCGCTGCAACTTGCCCATGCCCCCCCCGCTTCTCCTTCACACAAATCCAGACAGCTGATGTTCTGATAGAGCTGCAAAATCTGGACCCCTACAAATCATCTGGGCTAGACAATCTGGACCCTTTCTTTCTGAAACTAGCCGCCGAAATTGTCGCAACTCCTATTACTAGCCTGTTCAACCTCTCTTTCGTAACGTCTGAGATCCCCAGAGATTGGAAAGCTGCCGCGGTCATCCCCCTCTTCAAAGGGGGTGACACTCTAGATCCAAACTGTTACAGACCTATATCCATCCTGCCCTGCCTTTCGAAAGTTTTTGAAAGCCAAGTTAACAAACAGATCACCGACCATTTCGAATCCCACCATACCTTCTCCACTATGCAATCTGGTTTCCGAGCTGGTCATGGGTGCACTTCAGCCACGCTCAAGGTCCTAAATGATATTATAACCGCGATCGATAATAGAGAGTACTGTGCAGCCGTCTTCATCGACCTGGCCAAGGCTTTCGACTCTGTCAACCACCGCATTCTTATTGGCAGACTAAATAGCCTTGGTTTCTCAAATGACTGCCTCGCCTGGTTCACCAACTACTTCTCAGATAGAGTTCAATGTGTCAAATCGGAGGGCCTGTTGTCTGGACCTATGGCAGTCTCTATGGGGGTGCCACAGGGTTCAATTCTTGGGCCGACTCTTTTCTCCGTGTATATCAATGATGTCGCTCTTGCTGCTGGTGACTCTCAGATCCACCTCTACGCAGACGACACCATTTTGTATACATCTGGCCCTTCATTGGACACTGTGTTAACAAACCTCCAAACGAGCTTCAATGCCATACAACACTCCTTCAGAAGCCTCCAACTGCTCTTAAACGCTAGTAAAACTAAATGCATGCTCTTCAATCGAACGCTGCTGGCACCCGCCCACCCGACTAGAATCACTACTCTCGACGGGTCTGACCTAAAGTATGTGGACAACTACAAATACCTAGGTGTCTGGTTAGACTGTAAACTCTCCTTCCAGACTCACATTAAGCATCTCCAATCCAAAGGTAAATCTAGAATCGGTTTCCTGACTATCCTACCGATCCTTGACTTCGGCGATGTCATTTACAAAATAGCCTCCAACACTCTACTCAGCAAATTGGATGTAGTCTATCACAGTGCCATCCGTTTTGTCACCAAAGCCCCATATACTACCCACCACTGTGACCTGTTGTAATGAATACTCGGACAGAGTGGTAAGATCCAATCGCAGAATAGCGATGCTTTATTAGAGTACAGACAAGGGAATAGCTTAATCGTGGTCGGTCGGGCGGGCTGTGGTCAAAACCGGGCCAGGCATAGACAGGCAGAGGTACCAATGGAGCGGGCTAAGTCGTAGTCGAGGGCACAGGCACAGGATCAGAGGACGGTAATCACTGGGGTAGACAAGCAGAGGATTAAGCAATTCGGGGAGTCAAACAACAAGGCACAGGTCGGATACACGGGTAATCAAAAACAACAAACTCTCTCTCTCTCTCTCGGAACAAAACGCTTAGCAAGTCACAATGGAACAATACCTCGCACCGACTGAACTTCTGAGCACACCTTATATCCTGCCCTAATTATGGACAGGTGTGCTCAGAACTCAGGTGAACCAGATCGAGTCTGATGACTCCCCCTCTCTGTAGATCGGGGAAGTGTCAGACTCTGTCTGGACCCAGCCAACCCCCGATCCCTTACACCTGTACGCTCTTGTTGGCTGGTCCTCACTACATATTCGTCGACAAACCCACTGGCTCCAGGCCATCTATAAATCACTGCTAGGCAAATCCCCGCCTTATCTTAGCTCATTGGTCACCATAGCAACACCCACCCGTAGTATGCGCTCCAGCAGGTATATCTCACTGGTCATCCCCAAAGCCAACACCTCCTTTGGCCGCCATTCCTTCCAGTTCTCTGCTGCCAATGACTGAAACAAATTGCAAAAATCTCTGAAGCTGGAGACACTTATCTCCCTCACTAACTTTAAGCATCAGTTGTCAGAGCACCTTACCGATCACTGCACCTATACACAGCCCATCTGAAATTAGCCCGCCCAACTACCTCATCCCTATATTGTTATTTATTTTGCTCATTTGCACCCCAGTATCTCTATTTGCACATCATCTCTTGCACATCTATCATTCCAATGTTAATACTAATTGTAATTATTTTGCACTATAGCATATTTATTGCCTTACCTCCATAACTTGCTACATTTGCACACACTGTATATATATTTTCTGTTGTATTTTTGACTTTGTTTTGTTTTACCCCATATGTAACTCTGTGTTGTTGTTTTTATCGCACTGCTTTGCTTTATCTTGGCCAGGTCGCAGTTGTAAATGAGAACTTGTTCTCAACTGGCTTACCTGGTTAAATAAAGGTGAATTAAAAAAAATTAAAAAATAATAATAAAATGATATAACACATGATATAACACATGATATAACACATTACATAACACATAATATAACACATAATATAACACATGACATAACACATGATATAACATGATATAACACATGATATAACATGATATAACACATGATATAACATTATATAACACATGACATAACACATTATATAACACATGATATAACACATTACATAACACATGATATAACATGATATAACACATGATATAACATGATATAACACATGATATAACATGATATAACACATGATATAACACATGATATAACACATGATATAACACATTTCATAACACATGATATAACATGATATAACACATGATATAACATGATATAACACATGATATAACATGATATAACACATGATATAACACATGATATAACACATGATATAACACATTTCATAACACATGATATAACACATGATATAACATGATATAACACATAATATAACACATGACATAACAGGATATAACACATGATATAACACATGATATAACACATAATATAACACATGACATAACACATGATATAACATGATATAACACATGATATAACACATGATATAACACATGACATAACACATTATATAACATGATATAACACATGATATAACAGATGACATAACACATGATATAACACATGATATAACATGATATAACACATGATATAACACATGATATAACATGATATAACACATTATATAACACATGATATAACACATTTCATAACACATGATATAACATGATATAACACATGATATAACATGATATAACACATGATATAACACATAATATAACACATGATATAACATGATATAACACATAATATAACACATGACATAACATGATATAACACATGATATAACACATTACATAACACATAATATAACACATGACATAACACATGATATAACATGATATAACACATGATATAACATGATATAACACATGATATAACATGATATATCACATGATATAACACATGACATAACACATTATATAACACATGATATAACATGATATAACACATGATATAACACATTATATAACACATGCTATAACACATTTCATAACACATGATATAACACATGATATAACATGATATAACACATGATATAACATGATATAACACATAATATAACACATGACATAACATGATATAACACATGATATAACACATGATATAACATGATATAACACATGATATAACACATGATATAACATGATATAACACATGATATAACACATGATATAACACATGATATAACACATGACATAACATGATATAACACAAAACATAACACATGATATAACACATGACATAACACATGACATAACACATGATATAACATTATATAACATGATATAACACATGATATAACATGATATAACACAAAACATAACACATGATATAACACATGATATAACACATGACATAACATATTATATAACATGATATAACACAAAACATGACACAAAACATAACACATGACATAACACATGATATAACATGATATAACACAAAACATAACACATGATATAACACATGATATAACATATGATATAACATGACATAATACATGATATAACACATTACAGTCTGGTCAGGCTTCTCTGATGTGAAACTCTGACTCAATAACTGAAAATGTAGAGACATGAAGAGAGTGTGGGAGGGGATGAGAGAGGGATGAGGATCGGGTCAGGGAACCAGCAGACGAGTTCAGAGAGGGGGGGGGTGAAGACATGTGTGTGTGCCTGCTTTCGTTGACTCGTGGGAAGATACGTATGGTAGTTAACCACAAGAGGACGAGGCAGTTCCGGATGCAAGCGTGGGTGAGTATGTGTGTGAGCAGAGCAGGGAATTCTCCTGCAGGCCTGGTAGAGGAAGTCAGCCTCCCTCCAGAGGGCTTGGAAGGAAGAGCAGGGTATTCTCCTCAAACTGGGAGAACGTGAGCCTTCTGAAATTTGGATTTGGAGAGGAAAGAGAGAGCAAGAGAGAGAGAAAGAGAGAGAGAGAGAGACAGAGAGAGAGAGAGACAGAGAGAGAGAGAGAGACAGAGAGAGAGAGAGAGAGAGAGAGAGGGGGAGAGCAGAGACAGAGAGAGAGAGAGAGAGAGAGAGAGAGAGAGAGAGAGAGAGAGAGAGAGAGAGACAGAGAGACAGAGAGAGACAGAGAGAGAGAGAGAGAGAGAGAGAGAGAGAGAGAGAGAGAGAGAGAGAGAGAGAGAGAGAGAGAGAGAGAGAGAGAGAGAGAGAGAGAGAGAGAGAGAGAGAGAGAGAGAGAGAGAGAGAGAGAGAGAGAGAGAGAGAGAGAGAGAGAGAGAGAGAGAGAGAGTAATGGAGAGAGAACTAGCAGCTATAGACAGGGTGTGGTGGGTTTGGAGGGGGGAGACGACAGATATCCACTAAGATGTGCTTCATTAGACAGGCAAGTCTGGAGACGGACCCGTAGCACAAACCTAAAGATAATGACGAGATGGCGCCAGCTCGGTCATCACGTGACCAGAGCCGCACACACACACACACACACACACACACAGACACACACGCTTAGCCTAGCTTAGCATCTGAAATATAATCTAAAACACATTTCATCCTAACCCAAGGCTGGGGTCACTGTGCAGGCATGGGCTTGGTGACATTATGCTCCATTGGTTTGTACTGGGGGGTCCTCCAAGTGTACTGGAGTATGCTTGTTTGACCAACGGCCACTATTAGCTAATGGGGATGTTCGCAAATGTTTGCCGCACTGCTTAATTGGGCTAAAATGTCAGTTAAAATGAACTTCTCGGGGGAGAAGAGATAATGACATTGAATTCAATGAAACGACGAATGAAAGGAGAAGAGGACTCAATAACACGTAGAACGTGACAGAGAGCGACACCGTAACAAGGAGGACGAGGGAATGTACTCATGCTCATTTACCGGGTCGGTGCTGGGAGAATGATCCCTACAATAGAGTGTGTGACAAAGGAGAAGGGTTCAGCTAGTGGAACGTGTGTCTGTGTGTCTGTCCACTGGGCAAAAACTGGTTCAATCAACGTTGTTTCCAAATAAATTCAACCGAAATAAAAATTGATGTGATGATATTGAATCAACGTAGAAAAACTAATTGGATTTGCAAAAAGTTGTCAACGTAAAGGCATTACGTCTTTTTTTCACCCAACTTTTAACCTAAATCCAATGACATGGTGAAATGTTTTGTCGATTTCACGTTGAATTCATGTTAGTTGACAACTCAACCAAATGTAAATCAAAACTTGATTGTTGAACTGACGTCTGTGCCAAGTGGGGGTGTGGGTGTGTTGGGAGCCCAATGACATTTTTGCTCTGTCTTCCAATGTACAAAGTGGGTAGGGGTTCTAAGTATAGGCTGCCTACACCAAACCACGGGATCACCAGGCAGCGCCGGAGATTAGGTCCTTTGAAATGTGAGCCTTTTGATGGACTGGAGATCAGCGACTGAAGATTGATAGATAGACAAGGAGAGGGGGAGGGAGAGAGGAAAATAGGAAACAGGGGATTAAGGAGAAGAGAGAAGGATGGGGGGAGTGTGTGACAAAGTCACTGGGCGTAGACTGAGAGATGACCGTCATAGGTCCCCACAATGCTGCTAAACGGGTATGTGTGTGTATGTGGGTGTGTTCCGTCATAGGTCCCCACAATGCTGCTACATGGGTCTGTGTGTGTATGTGTGTCCCGTCTCCAGGCCGTACCTGGGGTCTGGAAGTTGATGCGTCTCATCTCCACTGGGTCTGTGGGGTGGTGGGGGGTGATCTCTGCGTTGTTCAGCAGACATTTTGTTCTGGGCTCTGAATCCTTTCGTTTGCGGCTTTGGAGGGGGAAGGAGAGCAAAGACGTGCAACGTCAAGACAAAACAGCCGCCCTCCACAGTCCATACACAAACAACAAGTGCTCAGTACTGCTACAGCGCGTAAAGTTTTTTCTTAAATCCGTGAAACAAAACAGTCGAGAGGCATACAGTATCTAGCGAGCCAGCTTCTTTTCCCCTCCCATTGTTTCACCCCCGACTAATAAAAAATATATTTTATGCTGAGACAGGTTATTTTCTCGCCGAAAAATCACACACACCAATAAAGTACGGCTAAGCCTTACCTGTCAGGTTTGCTGCTTCCAGAGAAAGCAAAGGAGTTTCAGATCAATATATAAAGAGGGGGAAACACAACACAAGGAGAGAGAGGGGGGAGAAGAGAGAAATCAAAGCATTTAAAAATTCACAGGGGCTGCCGCCTCGCAGAGCTAGCTAGATAAAGTTCATCAGCATTTGGAGGAGCTGGTCGGTCCGTGTGTGTGAGTGTGTCTGTGATTATGACTGTGTGTGTGTCTTGGTGAGCTGGGGGGGTGTCAGGGTGAAGGGCAGATAGAAACATTAGCCACCAGAGAGAGGAGAGAGTGGGAAAGCAGGAGAGAGAGAGAGGAGAGAGTGGGAAAGCAGGAGAGAGAGAGAGAGGAGAGAGTGGGAAAGCAGGAGAGAGAGGAGAGAGTGGGAAAGCAGGAGAGAGAGAGAGGAGAGAGTGGGAAAGCAGGAGAGAGAGAGAGAGGAGAGAGTGGGAAAGCAGGAGAGAGAGCGAGAGGAGAGAGTGGGAAAGCAGGAGAGAGAGAGAGAGGAGAGAGTGGGAAAGCAGGAGAGAGAGAGAGAGGAGTGAGTGGGAAAGCAGGAGAGAGAGAGAGAGAGAGAGAGAGAGAGAGAGTGGGAAAGCAGGAGAGAGAGAGGAGAGAGTGGGAAAGCAGGAGAGAGAGAGGAGAGAGTGGGAAAGCAGGAGAGAGAGAGAGGAGAGAGTGGGAAAGCAGGAGAGAGAGAGAGGAGAGAGTGGGAAAGCAGGAGAGAGAGAGAGAGGAGAGAGTGGGAAAGCAGGAGAGAGAGAGAGAGAGGAGAGAGGGAAAGCAGAGGAGAGAGAGAGAGAGAGGAGAGAGTGGGAAAGCAGGAGAGAGAGAGAGGAGAGATTGGGAAAGCAGGAGAGAGAGAGAGAGGAGAGAGTGGGAAAGCAGGAGAGAGAGAGGAGAGAGTGGGAAAGCAGGAGAGAGAGAGGAGATAGTGGGAAAGCAGGAGAGAGAGAGAGGAGAGAGTGGGAAAGCAGGAGAGAGAGAGGAGAGAGTGGGAAAGCAGGAGAGAGAGAGAGGAGAGAGTGGGAAAGCAGGAGAGAGAGAGAGAGGAGAGAGTGGGAAAGCAGGAGAGAGAGAGAGAGGAGAGAGTGGGAAAGCAGGAGAGAGAGAGAGAGAGAGGAGAGAGTGGGAAAGCAGGAGAGAGAGAGAGAGAGAGAGGAGAGAGTGGGAAAGCAGGAGAGAGAGAGAGGAGAGATTGGGAAAGCAGGAGAGAGAGAGAGAGGAGAGAGTGGGAAAGCAGGAGAGAGAGAGGAGAGAGTGGGAAAGCAGGAGAGAGAGAGAGGAGAGAGTGGGAAAGCAGGAGAGAGAGAGGAGAGAGTGGGAAAGCAGGAGAGAGAGAGAGGAGAGAGTGGGAAAGCAGGAGAGAGAGAGAGAGGAGAGAGTGGGAAAGCAGGAGAGAGAGAGAGAGAGGAGAGAGTGGGAAAGCAGGGAGAGAGAGAGAGAGGAGAGAGTGGGAAAGCAGAGAGAGAGAGAGAGGAGAGAGTGGGAAAGCAGGAGAGAGAGAGAGGAGAGTGGGAAAGCAGGAGAGAGAGAGAGAGGAGAGAGTGGGGAAAGCAGGAGAGAGAGAGAGAGGAGAGAGTGGGAAAGCAGGAGAGAGAGAGAGAGAGGAGAGAGTGGGAAAGCAGGAGAGAGAGAGAGAGGAGAGAGTGGGAAAGCAGGAGAGAGAGAGAGAGGAGAGAGTGGGAAAGCAGGAGAGAGAGAGGAGAGAGTGGGAAAGCAGGAGAGAGAGAGAGAGGAGAGAGTGGGAAAGCAGGAGAGAGAGAGAGAGGAGAGAGTGGGAAAGCAGGAGAGAGAGAGAGATGAGAGAGTGGGAAAGCAGGAGAGAGAGAGAGAGGAGAGAGTGGGAAAGCAGGAGAGAGAGAGGAGAGAGTGAGAGATCCAGGGAGAGATGTTACTCTCCCTAACCACTAAGAGCTATAAGTTGAGGTCAGCTAGGCCCTGTTTCTCCTACTCTACACGTTGGCCTACTTATTCTACATGACTTCAGTCACCCAGCACATAGTTATTGTACACTACTGGGGCTCTCTCTCTCTGTTAAAACAGAAGCAGATACACTTTAACTGTTTGTTTGCTCCAGCCCCAAAACACATGGAAATACTTTAGATGTAATTTATTTTAAAGTTAAAACAAGGCTTTAGATATCTCCCCTTTATGTAAAGATGTCATCATGGATATTTCCCTGGTTTTAGCTCTTTCACTAACTCCTCCTCGGCTCCTTTACTCCAAGTCTCCTTTCCTCCAAGTCTCCTTTCCTCCTCGTCTCCTTTCCTCCAAGTCTCCTTTCCTCCAGTCCCTTTTTGTGTCCTCCTTACCAACCTTCCTTTCATTCACATTTCTCATACAGTAACATTTGTAACAGTTTTAAAGAAAGTCAACCCCCCCCACCTAAAAATAACCTCCCCCTCCCCCAACATACAGAACAGACAATCCCTTTTAGCCTACATCCCCCAGAATCCCCTACAACGTAACTCACTTCTTGTAGAGGAGGATGGCGATGACGATGCAGATGATGAAGACCACGGCCAGGACGGGCCCCACCACCCAGATGAGGCCGTCCCCACCCGTCTCCATGGGCAGAGGATCCACCTCCAGCTCTGGGGTCACCACTGAGTCCGTGTATGGGCTGGCCGCAAACATTTTCTAGACAGAGAGAGAGATAGACAGAAGGGTCAATACAACTGAACTGAGAAATACTAACAAATAGAGAGATATCAAATACAGACAAGAGCTCAATGCAATTCAACTTAGAAGTAGTGTACCTATGCATAACATATAAACATACCTTTCATAAACTTACTCACACATCTGGTATGATGACCAGAGTTATCTCCTTACTGTACAGTATATGGATCTGGTGTATGTCTGAGTGTGCAGTGGTGTGTCTGAGTGTGCATGTGCACGTGTATGAGTACACACATATGTGCGTGTGCCTATCATCACTGGTACTCACCCCGGCGGTGGTGTTGAGCTCGGCCAGCAGGAAGAAGACGTATTCCTGCCCGGGCTCCAGAGGTTTGCTCTCACAGCTGCTGTGGCGGTGCTCTGTGCCCAGGGTGAAGGTGGTGGGGAGCTGCTTGAAGCAGGCCGTGATGTAGGGCTTCTTGCCGTCCGCTTGGCTCAGCTGGCGCCTGGTGCGACGCTTCGGGGTGATGTCCCTCAGCAGCTGAAGGAGACAGGGAGAGAGGGGTGAGGTGAAGGAGGGATGGAGAGAGGGGTGAGGAGTGTGAGAGGATCTGCGTTCTTAGCGGAGCTTTATCTTGGTTTGTTGGTTTGTCTGTCTGACTGTCTGAATGTCTGTCTGTCTGTCTGAATGTCTGAATGTCTGTCTGAATGTCTGTCTGTCTGTGTGAATGTCTGAATGTCTGTCTGAATGTCTGAATGTCTGTCTGTCTGTCTGAATGTCTGTCTGAATGTCTGTCTGTCTGTGTGTCTGATTTAATGTCTGTATGTCTATCTGAATATATGTCTGTCTGAATGTCTGACTATCTGAATGTCTGTCTGTCTGTCTGTCTGTATGAATGTCTGTCTGTCTGTCTGTCTGTCTGTCTGTCTGTCTGTCTGTCTGTCTGTCTGTCTGTCTGTCTGTCTGAATGTCTGTCTGAATGTCTGTCTGTCTGTCTGAGTGTCTGTCTGAGTGTCTGTCTGTTTGAGTGTCTGTCTGTTTGAGTGTCTGTCTATCCATCTCTCTAGATATTAATGTGCTCATCTCTATTTGACCAAGTTGACAGAGAATCTTAACGCATATTGTCTTACAACGTTGAAAATGGGAAGAGTTGGTGGACCCACTGTATCCATCAACAGTACCATTAGTCTGCCAGCCCGCCTGCCCGCCCACCTATCTGTATCTATTCCTCCACCTATCTGTCTACCCATCAATTTATCATTCCTATTGGCAGTGTGTGAAGACGAAGAACGTTCAACCACCCAACAAATCAATGGAGATAGTTTGTGAAAGAAATCTAAACGTCAGCCGAAAACTTCCTGGATGGGGTTTTGCAGGTCGATCCCCTTACACCTTAAAGTCAATAGGCTGCTTGTTGGCATCAGGCCCTGGCAGACCAGGCTTCTCCATTCATTTACAACAGAATATGAAGAACTTCGCTGAAGAGGTGGAATATGGGTAATTCAAACTATAACAGCTCGCCACTGATCACAGCTCAAGGTCACCCCTAGCAACCGAGGAAGGGTGGGAGCATGCGTGTTACTCCCTTCTCTCCAGGCGGGAAGGAGGGAGGGGATGGAGGGAACACGCTTGAGGAAAACTACGGGACCCCTCTGAAGTTGCTATTAACATCTCCGTGGCATACGGCACACTTGGACAGACATACATGTGGGCGTGCAATGTGTTGTTTTGTGGTCTTTGTATCGGTAGCTAACAATTCCCTTGACGCTAATAACGTTGTGTTCAGATGCATTGTAGCATGAGGCAGCTTGATGTACAAGTACAGCCCCTGGACAGAAAGCTAATCTATCGCAGGCCACGCTTGAATGGGAGTCATTTCTTGGTTCTTACCTCTTCCAAGTCCATTTCGTCTGGGTTCTTGAGATGGCGTCCAGTCCCCAAACCCTTCTTTAGTGGTACCGCCACCACATAGAAATCCCTGCAACACACACAGACATCACTACCATCAACATCCTCAGAGAACCATAACATTAACTTACAGTACAGGGACTAATGGGCTAGGTTGGGTTTAGCCTGAAAGTGTGTGTGTGTGTGTGTGTGAGAGAGAGAGATGGTGAGTAAGTGACAGTAAAAAGAATGAGAGAGAGCAGATTAATAATGGAACACCGGAGTGAGAGCAGGAAATAGAGAGAAGGACAGAAGGTTGGCAAGAGAGAGGGCAAGAGAGTAAGTTGTAATGTGTGCTATGTGGAAGAGTGTGGGAGTTTAAGAGAGAGAGACAGAAAAACAGCTACAATAAGAGAGAGAGAGAGAGAGAGAGAGAGAGAGAGAGAGAGAGAGAGAGAGAGAGAGAGAGAGAGAGAGAGAGCTACAGTGGAGAGAGAGAGAGAGAGAGAGACAGAGAGAGAGAGAGAGAAAGACAGCTACAGTAAGAGAGAGACAGAGAGATAGAGAGATACAGAGACAGACAGACAGACAGACAGAAAGAAACAAAGAAAGAAAGAAAGAAAGAAAGAAAGAAAGAAAGAAAGAAACAAAGAAAGAAAGAAAGGAAGAATCAGATAAACTGGCAGAAACCCATGTTTCCATTTCTCTCACTTGATGCCCTTGCTCTCCACAGGGGCGAAGCCCATGGTCAGAATGTTGTCCGGCTCCGAGTAGAGGTCCAGCTTGGGCTTCTTGACCAGGATGGGTGGTGCGGTCCTAGCAACCACACGGTGGCGAGGTCCACTCTCCGTGTTCTCCTGACACGTGACCCGGAACTCATAGGTGGTGTTGGGCCGCAGGCTGGTGACCAGCGCCTTGGTCAGCCTGGCGTCCACGTCCATCTTCTGACGGTTGTACTCGATCTGGACCGGGGGATGGATAGAAAGACAGACAAACAAATGGAGATGCACAAAAAATACACATTAGGAAAGTTCTCCATCTGTCTCTGTAGTGGTGGAGTAGTGGAGTAGTCTCCGTCTGTCTCAGCGCTGGGTAAAACCGCTGGCTTAAAGCATGTGAAATGTAAAATGAGTCTGTAGGAGATATTCTTTGGAAATAGTGTTGTCCAAGATGGCATGTGTATGAATGCCTGGGTTTCTGTAGCTTTTTCCCTGTAAAGCATAATTCAGTGTCCACAGATGCAGAGACGTGATAGTCCGGCGCCCCATTGTGACATAGCTACGCGGCTCTGAGATCACCATCTGTGGGGGACGACACAGCCCCAAATTCCCAAATAGCGCGGCCCGCGTTCGCGTCTTCTATTCATTTGAATGGGGTGACGGTTGGAGCACTGAGAATTTGAAAAGTATGAAAGCCAACGGTCCAATATTCTAGAACACGGCTGTGCATACACGTTTGTGGACTCTGAAAAGGGTTAATAAACTATAATTTGTTCTCTGCAAGACTGCATAGTTTGAACTTCGAATTAAATCACAATTTCTGTCAGTAACATAATTATTCAAATATTTATTCAAAGAGCAGGAGCCCTCTACATGTGCATGTGTGTGTGTCAATTTGTCTGTCTGCCTGTCTCTCACCGTGCACCGGAATGGGAACCGCCTTTCTACAAACGTCCATGTTAGCAACACCGTCGTCTTGGTTACCCACTTGACCGTGAAGTTCTTTGGGACGTCTGTTGGGAGGGAGAACAGACAGAAGAAGAACGAACAGAACAAAAACAGAGAGGCTGTGTTTAGTTTGGATAGCTGGGGAAGTCAGAAAGGAGAGAGAGAGAGATTAGAGAAAAAAGAGTAGGTCATTTTTGTTGTTTTCCTTCCTCTGGGTTGGAGTAGTGAGCGGGCGGTGAGCTGTGCTGTGATAGGCTGTGAAGGGGGCAACGCTATTGGTTAGACACACAGCACGGGAGACCCATGGCGCATGGACGGACTCATGGAGCACGGACATGCCCGCTGTCTGGCCAACACATCTTTCCACAAGACACTACCCCATCCCAGTTAAACCCAGGAGTCGTTGACCCTTGTCGTTCTGGCGGCAACCGACTCCTTGGCACTCTGAGCCTCGGTTGGCACTGCTCACGACATGCTGCCCGGCGGGCACAAAGACAGACCCAAACACAGCATGCCCACAGTCATTAGCAGTGCATCAGGGGGATGCCATGCTGCACCCCCATCCCATAATGTGACAGGGGGAGGGAACAGATTAGGAGGGGAGGGGGGACTCAAAACAAACTGAAAACCAAAGAAAATAAAGAACCAAAATCTTGCTCTTGCTAACCTAAATGGACTAAAAACAAACTATTTGAGTGACTTAAACACAGAGGTCCGGCTTCTTTTTCTTGTGCAAACTGTGTGTGTGTGTGAGTGTCAGGCTGCATTAGCTGTGTGAGTGTGCTTGGCTGCAAAGGGCAGCAAGGAGACTGACAAGCTGTCTGACCAACCAGCACTTACCTTGAGACTGACAAGCTGTCTGACCAACCGGCACTTACCTTGAACGCAGCAGCTCCTCCTCTTTTTCAAACTGACTGACTGTATCTTACTGACTGGTTTTACCTTTGGGTTAGTGAAGTGAGTGTTCCCCGCAAACCTTTTTAGGTTCTAGGATTTTTGTAGTGGAGAAGAAGTGAAGGTGGTTGGAGGGGGAGTTGTGTTGTCGCTTGTTGTTATTTTTGTTTGTTTTTCCCCTCGGGTCGGGAGAGAAACAGGCAAGACCTACCTGTCTGAAACGCCACAGTCCGATACTGGATCGGCGGGCTGTAGGGCCCTGGACCTACACTCGTGTGCGCGCGGATTTTCACGTCGTACGCCGAGTTGGGTTTGAGGCTGTTGAGCACGTAGGTGGACTGGCTGGCGGGCAGGCTGAGTTCCCGGGGCGTGCCCCCCACACCCGTCTCCTGGTATGCTAGCGTGTACTCCGTGATGTCTCCATTGCGCTCTGCCAGCACCGGGGGCGACCATGCCAATTCCACCGAGCAGCAGGTCACATTGGAGCTTTCGCTGATTTGGGGGTACCCCTGGGGTGTGTGTTCGGGCACCTGCAGTTCGGCTGTCGCCTCCTCCCCGAAGCCCCCCCGACTCTTGGCCTGTACTTTGAAGAGGTAGGTGGCGCCGCGGTGGACACTAGCCACCGTGTACTGCCTCTCCTGGGGGGTGAACTCCAGAGTAGCCAGGGGGGACACGTCCTTACGGCCAAACTGAAGCCGGTAACCCTGCAGTTCCATGCCAGGGATCATAACATCGGGTGTGTCCCAGCACACCACAGCCGACGTCTCTGAATCCTGAGCCACTGACAGATAGGGTGGCCCGGGCACTGTGGAGAAAGCAAACAAACAAAACTTTTATTCATCTATGTTTTTTTACTAAAAGGTTAAACAAGGTGTGTTTTTGAAGAGAGAGCACGGTTTGTGGTTTGTACATCTAGGTACGTCAATAAGTAATAACAGACTGTGCTGGAACTCTACAATGCTCCCATTGTGGAAAATATGAAGGCTGCTCGGGAGGACCAATGCGTATGTTGTGTATAGGATAAAATACTTTTCTTCACTATAGAGAGGAATGCGCCTTTTATTGGGGTGAAAACTTTTTTTTTAACAGACCTGGACAAATGGGTAGGCAACGACGGAGTCAGTATAAACTGAGACTACTAAAACCAATATTTTCGGTGATTGGGTTATACCGTCAACGGCATAATGTTAGACAAGCAGACTTACTCTTATCTTTCTGTCTTTTTATCTTGACTCAAGTCAATTCAGAAAATACAATTCCAGGTTCAAAGGTCCTGTCAGAACAAATAATTACCTATTTCTCCTATTCATGAATTGATATTAAATTAATTTTGGCATTGACTGAGTAGTGAGTACAAATGGGAATTGACACCAACACTACAGTGTCAATAACCCTACAGTGTCACCAACCCTACAGTGTCACCAACCCTACAGTGTCACCAACCCTACAGTGAGTGTGTGAGTGTATTTCAAGGTGTGTGTGTGTGGATTTCTGCAGATACAAATGTGTGCACTTTTGTACACACACTCTTAGCCACTTCGTAGCACACACCTACCCTATTAGCCCACTACTCCACTACTAAACTACTCCACTACTATAGTATTCCACTACTAAACTACTCCACTACTATACTATTCCACTACTATACTACTCCACTACTATACTACTCTACTACTCCATTTCTATACTACTCCACCATAATACTAACTCACTAGTCCACTACTATACTACTCCACTACTATACTACTCCACTACTCCACTACTATACTACTCCACTACTATACTACCTCACTACTCCAATACTATACTACTATACTACGCCACTATACTACTTCACTACTCCACTACTATACTACTTCAATAACCCACTAATCCACTACTCCACAACTATACTACTCCACTACTATAATACTCCATTACTATACTACTTCAATACTCCACCACTATAAGGCCCCACTAATCCACTACTCTACTACTATACTACTCCATTATTCCAATACCCACCTACTCCACTACTATACTACTCAACTACTCCACTACTCCACTACTATAATACTTCAAAACTATACTACCCCACTACTATACTACTCCAGTACTATACTACCCCACTACTCTACTACTATACTACCCCACTACCCCACTACTCTACTACCCCACTACTCTACTACTATACTACCCCACTACCCCACAACTCTACTACCCCACTACTCTACTACTATACTACCCCACTACCCCACTACTCTACTACCCCACTACTCTACTACCCCACTACCCCACTACCCCACTACTATACTACCTCATTACTATACTACTCCACTACTATACTACCCCACTACCCCACTACTATACTACCCCACTACCCCACTACTATACTACCCCATTACTATACTACCCCACTACTATACTACCCCATTAATATACTACTCCACTACTATACTACCCCACTACTATACTACTCCACTACTCTACTACCCCACTACTATACTACCCCACTACTCTGCTACCCCACTACTCTACTACTATACTACCCCACTACCCCACTACTCTACTACCCCACTACTCTACTACTATACTACCCCACTACCCCACTACTCTACTACCCCACTACTCTACTACCCCACTACCCCACTACTATACTAACCCACTACTCTACTACTATACTACCCCACTACTATACTACTCTACTACCCCACTACTATACTACCCCACTACTCTACTACTATACTACCCCACTACTCTACTACTATACTACCCCACTACTCTACTACCCCACTACCCCACTACTATACTACCCCACTACTCTACTACTATACTACCCCACTACTCTACTACCCCACTACTCCACTACTATACTACCCCACTACTATACTACTCCACTACTCTACTACCCCACTACTATACTACCCCACTACTCTGCTACCCCACTACTCTACTACTATACTACCCCACTACCCCACTACTCTACTACCCCACTACTCTACTACCCCACTACTATACTACCCCACTACTCTACTACTATACTACCCCACTACTATACTACCCCACTACCCCACTACTCTACTACCCCACTACTCTACTACTATACTACCCCACTACCCCACAACTCTACTACCCCACTACTATACTACCCCACTACTATACTACCCCACTACCCCACTACTCTACTACCCCACTACTCTACTACCCCACTACTATACTACCCCACTACCCCACTACTCTACTACCCCACTACTCTACTACCCCACTACCCCACTACTATACTACCCCACTACCCCACTACTCTACTACCCCACTACCCCACTACTATACTACTCCACTACTATACTACCCCACTACTCTACTACCCCACTACTCTACTACCCCACTACTCTACTACCCCACTACCCCACTACTCTACTACCCCACTACTATACTACCCCACTACCCCACTACTATACTACCCCACTACTCTACTACCCCACTACTCTACTACCCCACTACTATACTACCCCACTACTCTACTACCCCACTACTCTACTACCCCACTACTCTACTACCCCACTACTATACTACCCCACTACTATACTACCCCACTACCCCACTACTCTACTACCCCACTACTCTACTACCCCACTACTATACTACCCCACTACCCCACTACTCTACTACCCCACTACTCTACTACCCCACTACTATACTACCCCACTACCCCACTACTCTACTACCCCACTACTATACTACCCCACTACTATACTACCCCACTACCCCACTACTATACTACCCCACTACTCTACTACCCCACTACTCTACTACCCCACTACTCTACTACCCCACTACTCTACTACCCCACTACTATACTACCCCACTACCCCACTACTCTACTACCCCACTACTCTACTACCCCACTACTCTACTACCCCACTACTATACTACCCCACTACCCCACTACTATACTACCCCACTACTCTACTACCCCACTACTATACTACCCCACTACTATACTACCCCACTACTATACTACCCTACTACTCCACTACCCTACTACTATACTATACTACTCCACTACTCCACTACTATACTACTCCACTACCCCACTACCCCACTACTATACTACCCCACTACTATACTACCCCACTACTATACTACCCCACTACTATACTACCCCACTACTCTACTACCCCACTACTCTACTACCCCACTACTATACTACTATACTACCCCACTACTATACTACCCCACTACTCTACTACCCCACGACTCTACTACCCCACTACTCTACTACCCCACTACTATACTACCCCACTACTATACTACCCCACTACTATACTACCCCACTACTATACTACCCTACTACTATACTACCCCACTACCCCACTACTATACTACCCCACTACTATACTACCCCACTACTATACTACTCCACTACTATACTACTCCACTACTATACTACCCTACTACTCCACTACCCTACTACTATACTATACTACTCCACTACTCCACTACTATACTACTCCACTATCCCACTACCCCACTACTATACTACCCCACTACTCTACTACCCCACTACTATACTACCCCACTACTCTACTACCCCACTACTATACTACCCCACTACTATACTACCCCACTACTATACTATACTACTCCACTACTCCACTACTATACTACTCCACTACCCCACTACCCCACTACCCCACTACTCCACTCCCCCTTATAGCCATCCCCTTTGCCTTCTTGTTCCTCCACTCCTATTCTTTATGTCTCTTTTTAACAGGCCTGTTGTGGGCAGGGGGAAATGAGTTGGAGCAGTAATGGAAAAGCAGCAGCCTCCAAATAGCAGTGAGATGAATGTGTCCATTACTCCACGCTAACAAACTATAGCTCAGCCCCGCAACTAGCCTGTCTTGTTTAAACTTGACTCTCCCTCCCCTCCCATCTACTGCTTAGAAAGCCCCAATGAGGAGAGCCGAGATAACAGGCCTGAGGTGTGTGTTTACATGGTAGGCCAGGGACTACTGTAAATGGAGAGGTAGGGGTAGGTGGGGTTAACTGAGCAAGCTGATTGGTGCTAAGGCAAAACTGGAGGATGGAGAGAGGAAGAGGAGAAGGAGGGAGGAAGAGGATGTGATAATAACAGTTCCTCATGATGAAGGTGACAGGGAACCAGGAGCAATCTGCCGCAAAGAGGGGACAACGAGGGAGGAGTGGGGGGTTGCGGACACCTTGATTCTCTCTCTCTCTCTCTCTCTCTCTCTCTCTCTCTCTCTCTCTCTCTCTCTCTCTCTCTCTCTCTCTCTCTCTCTCTCTCTCTCTCTCTCTCTCTCTCTCTCCTCTCTGAACGTATGTATGTCAGTGGAGGCTGGTGGGAGGAGCTATAGGAGGACGGGCTCATTGTAATGGCTGGAATGGCATGAATGGAACGGAGTCAGACATGTAGTTTCCATATGTTTGATGTGTTTGATACCGTTTCATTGATTCCATTCCAGTCATTACAATGAGCCCGTCCTCTTATAGCTCCTCCCACCAGCCTCCGCTGATGTACGAGTTTGTATAATAGTGTGTGTGTGTGTATAATAGTGTGTGTGTGTGTGCCAAGCGAGATGTTTAAAAAAAAATACCTTCAACCATGTTAGCGATTAACCTGCGGTTACAACTTCCAGGAAGATATATCAGCGGTCGTGGGTCCACCTTACTCTACTGCACTGTACAGGCCTGCGGGTCGCTGTCTAAGGCACTTCATAAGTGATTTTCGCACGCAATTGATATTGGCGGCAAACGGGGCACGAGCGGACCAGCGATGGAGGGCAAACATAATTGAAAATGCCTCCCCACATATACCTAATTTAGCTGTGGTGATGAAAAATCACCTCGGCCATGCTGAGAGATGCACAGCTATTTTGACAGCAAAGGTCTTTCATAACCCATTGCCCTCCCATATTCATGTTCATCTATCACACGTGCAATGATGTCTGAGGAAAAAAAAAACAGGGTTCATTGTTTGCAGTAACTTCTTTGTTGTTGTAATATCCCAAATGGACGTGGCAGTTTCACCATTAAGGATTCCAGCTTTAACTTAACGTCTATTTTAAGGACTATTTCTGGTACGACAACGAACTCTTTGATCTGGGGAAACGATCGGCTCAAACATGAACGACTTCAGTAGGTTTATTGGCTACCTAACTAACGTTATTTCATCCTCTGTTATAAACTCATTCTCAGACTCGGAGCTACTCTTGGTAAATTCAGCCATTTTTGGTAGTTCCAAAATCTTCTCTCCTGCCAGTGACGCAACAATGCCAATATGGCAATTTACAGTTACAGTTAGCAGGCGTTCTAAATCCTAGTGTTTCCCCTTTAAGGACTATTTCTATTTCTTATAAAAACACAGAAGAAATAAGGACAGTTGAAGTCATAAATATGCTTCAAGCTTATTGGCCCCGCCACCCACCAGTGCTATGTAACCAAATAGGAGAAGGGATAGCCAGGGGGTCTGTGGGGTCTAGTGGCGTCCAGATGGTTTCTTCCCAGAGTATTCCGGTGTATTCCCAGAGTATTCTCGGCTTCGCTATACAGCGCCAACATGCAATCTGCTCACCTCCCGGGAGAATTGGGAGGGGTGGGAGGATGCAGAGGAGGAGGAGGAAAGATGGAGGGATGAGGACTAATGAGAATTTCTGACTATTAGAGCGGGAGAAGAAGTGGCCTTTGGTGGCCTGGAATGTTAATGGAGTTAATGGACTGTCCTTCTGTGTTAGGAATAGTTAGTTGTTCTGAATAGCTAGGGACTGGAATATTCTAAAGCCCGAAGGCGATTTGAATATGCAACGGTGACGTCAAACAACACCAAGTTCTAGGAATCGAATTGTTATTACTAAGTAAAATAATGAACACATTGAAACACAATGGAAGCTAAATAATGCACAAAGACTGTGAAGACTGCGTCAAACCTAGACTCTAACACCTACATCAAAAGTAGCTGGCTGTTACATGGAAAGTAATTAATCGTGACATCGACCGACCACTTTGAGTTGGATGAAATTAATCTATCCTCGATTTTCACAATGTTTTAGGTTGAGGCATTATCTATTGAACAAAGACTTAAGAGTTTGACATAGCCATACTTCCAACAACTTGGCATTTCTTTATTTTTCTCTCTTAAAAGTCTGGTTGCCCTTCTGAAAGATACAAAAACAGTCTCTGTGTGTGTGTGTGTGTTTGTGTGTGTGTGTGTGTGTAAACTCTTGAAAGGGCCCTTCTTCCCATCTGTGCCTTTGCCTTATCAATAGCACAAGGCAGGGGCTTAACTTGTCTGACAGCACAATGTCTCCCTGAAACGGGCCTGGGCGAACCATGGCAACCGTCTCGGCCACGATTTGACTGAGCCCCATGGCAGAACTGGAAGCTGGTAGCTCCACTGTCACATGAAAGGGGAGTTGGAAGTATTTTTTACCTCCGAAGGTTTCTCTTCGTCTCTTTCTGTCTGCCTCACGCTTATTTATTAATTTATTTTGGTCCCTTTTCCGCATTTCAGTAATGAAAAATGAAAGGGGGATTGGCTTTAAGGGAGGGATGGATGGAGTGAGAGAGACTGGCGTATCAGTCAGCGCCGGCCGACAAGGGAGAGAGAAGTGACAGTACCAGGGACCTTTGCTGCCCGTCATGCTGCCTGACACCGGTGATAGGCACACCTGTCAAGATCAGGTCCTGTCAAAAGAGGTGTGTGTGTGTGTGTGTGTGTGAGAGAGAGATAGTTTGTGTGTCTTCTTTCCAGTGAGTTTTTATTGGATGTCTGAAGCGGACTGGCGTGGATACATATCTTAGCCCTGACGGACCCGTATTTGCTCAAAGAGTGCTTTCACGGCTCTCCAGTCTTGCAGGAATAGGCCATGTTCACGGTAGCTAAGCCTTCACTTTCTAATGAGGCTCAAGTGCCCTGGTTAACGTTGGCTTGGAGACTGGTGTTTAAGAGAAAGGAAAAGAGGGAGAGAGACTCTGAAGTCTGAGTGTAGCGAAAGAAAGAAAGAAAGAAAGAAAGAAAGAAAGAAAGAAAGAAAGAAAGAAAGAAAGAAAGAAAGAAAGAAAGAAAGAAAGAAAGAAAGAAAGAAAGAAAGAAAGAAAGAAAGAAAGAAAGAAAGAAAGAAAGAAAGAAAGAAAGAACGAAAGAACGAAAGAAAGAACGAAAGAAAGAACGAAAGAAAGAACGAAAGAAAGAACGAAAGAAAGAACGAAATAGAGATTCTGATGTCTGAATAAGGCCTCCAGCAGTAATCCACAAGCCCCGGGCCTGGAGGGCAACGGAAGAACCAAATCTGCCAAAAACTATGTTTACTAATATCTCATGTCATCCGCCATTCCGTCTGTGGATAGTTTGCTGAACATTTATATATTATCTTCAGGGCCCTATCCAATTCCAAACATCCAAACTTCCTCTCAAGCGGCAACACAACAACAAACAGGTTGAATCAAAATAGGATGGTCTCTGTCTTTCAAAAGGAGTTTTTATTTCATTTTTATAAACCCACAACCGTTTCATCAATAAATATTGGAATGGTAGTTTTCTTTCCAATATAGGGAAGGTAACAATTTACTTAAAGCCTGCAGTTGTAATGTATTATGATACGGTACTAACACATTGTAATACTTGTCAAAAGGCATTGTAATAAACTGTAATAAAATGAAAGACTGACCTGCTCCTTTGGTTACCACCAGTTTGGATTTGCTGCGTGCCCCGTCTCCCTTTGTGGTGTACGCAGCTACTGTGATGGAGTAGGTGGTGTCCGACTGGAGCCCTCCGATGACCATTTCCTGTAGTAAACAGGAAGTAGACAAACAATATATCAGAACATCAGTTAAAACCTGTGACCATCATCACCTCCGCAGCCAACTACCTTCTCTTACCATTTATCGTGTCCTGCTGCTTTTAACCTCTAACGTGGATGGAATGCTTCGCTATCCTCCATTTTGTTTTCAGGCTGAATTCTAGTGGCCAAACAACCTTTATCAAACATCCTACCGCTCCCTAAAACTACATCTCTCCACGATACGTATAAAAAGGAGGGGGGAAATGGATACTGTGCCTTGCAAAAGTATTCATCCCCCTTGGCGTTTTTCCTATTTTGTTGCATTACAACCTGTAATTTAAATGGATTTTTATTTGGATTCCATGTAATGGACATACACAAAATAGTCCAAATTGGTGAAGTGAAATGAAAATGTAGAAGAATTCTAAAAAATAAATAACGGAAAAGTGGTGCGTGCATATGTATTCACCCCCTTTGCTATGGAGCCCCTAAATAAGATCTGGTGCAACCAATTACCTTCAGAAGTCACATAATTAGTTAAATAAAGTCCACCTGTGTGCAATCTAAGTGTCACATGATCTGTCACATGATCTCAGCATATATACACCTGTTCTGAAAGGCCCCAGAGTCTGCCACACCACTAAGCAAGGGGCACCACCAAGCAAGCGGCACCATGAGGACCAAGGAGCTCTCCAAACAGGTCAAGGACAAAGTTGTGGAGAAGTACAGATCAGGTTTGGGTTATAAAAAAATATCGGAAACTTTGAACATCCCACGGAGCACCATTAAATCCATTATTAAAAAATGGAAAGAATATGGCACCACAATAAACCTGCCAAGAGAGGGCCGCCCACCAAAACTCACGGACCAGGCAAGGAGGGCATTAATCAGAGAGGCAACAAAGAGACCAAAGATAACCCTGAAGGAGCTGCAAAGCTCCACAGTGTTAGGCCTACTGCTGCTAGGTAGCTCTCTCTCTGCTCTCTCCCTCCCCTCTGTCTGTCCTTGATTGCAGGAGTGAAGTCTGGTGTGCGGGAGTCAGGGTTCCAGCTGCAGCTCATTCACCATAATCACCTCAGCCTTTAAGACCCGGTCAAACTTTCCACTCATCGTCAGATCATAGTCAAGACAACCATGTTAGTCTCGCTGCCGACTCAACCTGTCTGTTTTCGCTCTTGTGTTTTTTGGACTGTTTATTTACTTTTTCTCCTGTGCCACAGATATTTGGAACCTGACTCCTGCCTCCGCTTCACTCCTGCCACCACCATCCTGCTCTCCACTATCGGGCCTCTCCTTTGGACTCACCACGGACACTAGGACATTACGGTACCACACCTGCCCTGACCTGGATCTGTACCCTCCCTGTAACCTGGACTTGCTCTTCCCCATTTATTGGAAACCTGGACTATTTAACATTATAATAAACCTGTTAAAACTTCTCTGGCTTGGTGTACTTGTCTGCATTTGGGTTCTATCCAGTTAAATCATAACACACAGCGGAGATTGGAGTATATGTCCATAGGACCACTTTAAGCCATATACTCCACAGAGCTGGGCTTTATGGAAGAGTGGCCAGAAAAAGCCATTGCTTAAAGAAAAAAATAAGCAGACGTTTGGTGTTCGCAAAAAGGCATGTGGGAGACTCCCCAAACATATGGAAGAAGGTACTCTGGTCAGATTAGACTAAATTTGAGCTTTTTGGCCATCAAGGAAAACGCTATGTCTGGCGCAAACCCAACACCTCTCATCACCCCAAGAACACCATCCCCACAGTGAAGCATGGTGGTGGTAGCATCATGCTGTGGGGATGTTTTTCATCGGCAGGGACTGGGAAACTGGTCAGAATTGAAGGAATGATGGATGGCGCTAAATACTGGGAAAATCTTGAGGGAAACCTGTTTCAGTCTTCCAGAGATTTGAGACTGGGACGGAGGTTCACCTTCCAGCAGGACAATGACCCTAAGCATACTACTAAAGCAACACTTGAGTGGTTTAAGGGGAAACATTTAAATGTCTTGGAATGGCCTAGTCAAAGCCCAGACATCAATCCAATTGAGAATCTGTGGTATGACTTAAAGATTGCTGTACACCAGAGGAACCCATCCAACTTGAAGGAGCCTGAGCAGTTTTGCCTTGAAGGATGGGCAAAAATCCCAGTGGCTAGATGTGCCAAGCTTATAGAGACATACCCCAAGAGACTTGCAGCTGTAATTGCTGCAAAAGGTGGCTCTGCAAAGTATTGACTTTGGGGGGGGTGAATAGTTACAGTGGGGAGAACAAGTATTTGATACACTGCCGATTTTGCAGGTTTTCCTACTTACAAATCATGTAGAGGTCTGTAATTTTTATCATAGGTACACTTCAACTGTGAAAGACGGAATCTAAAACAAAAATCCAGAAAATCACATTTTTAAGTAATTAATTTGCATTTTATTGCATGACATAAGTATTTGATCACCTACCAACCAGTAAGAATTCCGGCTCTCACAGACCTGTTCGTTTTTCTTTAAGAAGCCCTCCTGTTCTCCACTCATTACCTGTATTAACTGCACCTGTTTGAACTCGTTACCTGTATAAAAGACACCTGTCCACACACTCAATCAAACAGACTCCAACCTCTCCACAATGGCCAAGACCAGAGAGCTGTGTAAGGACATCAGGGTTAAAATTGTAGACCTGCACAGGCTGGGATGGGCTACAGTACAATAGGCAAGCAGCTTGGTGAGAAGGCAACAACTGTTGGCGCAATTATTAGAAAATGGAAGAAGTTCAAGATGACGGTCAATCACCCTCGGTCTGGGGCTCCATGCAAGATCTCACCTCGTGGGGCATCAATGATCATGAGGAAGGTGAGGGATCAGCCCAGAACTACACGGCAGGACCTGGTCAATGACCTGAAGAGAGCTGGGACCACAGTCTCAAAGAAAACCATTAGTAACACACTACGCCGTCATGGATTAAAATCCTGCAGCGCACGCAAGGTCCCCCTGCTCAAGCCAGCGCATGTCCAGGCCCGTCTGAAGTTTGCCAATGACCATATGGATGATCCAGAGGAGGAATGGGAGAAGGTCATGTGGTCTGATGAGACAAAAATTGAGCTTTTTGGTCTAAACTCCACTCGCCGTGTTTGGAGGAAGAAGAAGGATGAGTACAACCCCAAGAACACCATCCCAACCGTGAAACATGGAGGTGGAAAAATCATTCTTTGGGGATGCTTTTCTGCAAAGGGGACAGGACGACTGCACCGTATTGAGGGGAGGATGGAAGGGGCCATGTATCGCGAGATCTTGGCCAACAACCTCCATCTCTCAGTAAGAGCATTGAAGATGGGTCGTGGCTGGGTCTTCCAGCATGACAACGACCCGAAACACACAGCCAGGGCAACTAAGGAGTGGCTCCGTAAGAAGCATCTCAAGGTCCTGGAGTGGCCTAGCCAATAGAAAAATCTTTGGAGGGAGCTGAAAGTCTGTATTGCCCAGCGACAGCCCCGAAACCTGAAGGATCTGGAGAAGGTCTGTATGGAGGAGTGGGCCAAAATCCCTGCTGCAGTGTGTGCAAACCTGGTCAAGACCTACAGGAAACGTATGATCTCTGTAATTGCAAACAAAGGTTTCTGTACCAAATATTAAGTTCTGCTTTTCTGATGTATCAAATACTTATGTCATGCAATAAAATGCAAATTAATTACTTAAAAATCATACAATGTGATTTTCTGGATTTTTAGATTCAGTCTCTCACAGTTTAAGTGTACCTATGATAGAAATTACAGACCTCTACATGCTTTGTAAGTAGGAAAACCTGCAAAATCGGCAGTGTATCAAATACTTGTTCTCCCCACTGTATACACCCTCAAGTTTTCTGTTTTTTTTTGTCTTATTTCTTGTTTGTTTCACCCCCAAAAATATTTTGCATCTTCAAAGTGATAGACATGTTGTGTCAATCAAAAGATACAAACCCCCCAAAAATCCATTTTAATTCCAGGTTGTAAGGCAACAAAATAGGAAAAATGCCAAGGGGGGTGAATACTTTTGCAAGCCACTGTATACATTGTCTGAGGCATTAGTCAAGCTACACTCACAAAACAACTCAAATGAATAATCAATGTTTGCATGCATCCTGGCTGGCTGACTGGTCAGTGCAGTTTTCGGTCAGCCGTCATTTTCTCTGGTTCTCTTGAGAGAGGACACTTTGATCAATGCTGATGAATCCTGGCTAGCTAAATGAATGCAGGAGGTTTTTAGACTGGTCGGCTGGGAGATGGAGAGGTCAGCAAAGGTAAAGAGAGGACATACAGTATCTGCTGTTTTCACACCAAAGATGGCGGCATCCATATCATATACCATGCAAGTGCACTAACAATGTGAATGAAATATTGATTATCGAAGGAAAAAAGGGGTCTGCAATCATTGAGATTTCACACTCAATCTAGGCGGGGCAGCAAAGTAAAAAAATAAAACATCACAACACAACACACACCATCATGAAACAACACACCATCACAACACAACACGATCACAACACAACACGACACACACCATCACAACACACACCATCATGAAACACCACACCATCACAACACAACACGATCACAACACAACACGACACACACCATCACAATACGACCCATCACACACCATCACAACATGACCCGACACACACCATCACAACACAACACCATCACAACACAACACTATCACAACACGACATACACCATCACAACACGACCTGACACACACCATCACAACACAACACTATCACAACACGACACACACCATGACGACACAGCACCATCACAACACGACACCATCACAACACGACACAACACAACACAAAGTAGCACATAGTAGCATGATTAAGCAGTTCAGGCACAGGGAGAAGCAGCAGCCAGATATTGCATCAGCCACCGTCTCATCATCCGCACAGCTAATTAGCCTTTACTCTATCTAGGACAGGGGTGTCAAACTCATATTGCCCTGTGGGCCACATTCGGTCTTCACTGAGGTCTGGAGGGACGCATTCGGTCTTCACTGAGATCCGGAGGGACGCATTCGGTCTTCACTGAGATCCGGAGGGACGCATTCGGTCTTCACTGAGATCCGGAGGGACGCATTCGGTCTTCACTGAGGTCTGGAGGGACGCATTCGGTCTTCACTGAGATCCGGAGGGACGCATTCGGTCTTCACTGAGATCCGGAGGGACGCATTCGGTCTTCACTGAGATCCGGAGGGCCGCACTTAAAATGTATTATATTTCCTTGCCGTCAAAATTAGCAAAAAATTGTCCTTTGTACATGGCCTTTGGAATTTTTGATGCTCCCTGACTGTCTGACTTTCATTTTGATGACCGTTAGCAAGCTGGGCAGAGTGAAGAGACTATAAATGTGACAATTCAAGCTCAAACGGGACAGGAGACATGCTTGTTCAAAGTTTGGAATTTTAATTGATTACTATACCTTCCCCTTGGGCCAATCAGTTAAATTTTCGATCTCTATGGCAAGACGCATCATTCACCCAATTTTTGTAAAAATCGGGCCAGTGGTGTCTGTGACTAACTACCGTACGAACAGACGGAGACAGATCCATAGTCACCCTTCCGATTTCATCATGGGGGATAATAATTTGTTTTTACTCAGACCCCTCGCGGGCCGGATTGAATGAGCATGTTTGACACCCCTGCTCTAGGACATCAGTACTGGAGATGGATAGAGCTGGCCAGGCTACTCTAACTTGAGAGCCTGTTCATAATATACAGTGCTAGGGCGTTACTGATAAAGCACCATAATATACAGTGCTAGGGCGTTACTGATAAAGCACCATAATATACAGTGCTAGGGCATTACTGATAAAGCACCATAATATCAAAGCTCTATTGAATAGGTTGATTTCAACCCAGTCTTTCTTATACATGTGAACATAGCTAGGGTGATGCAATACCCAGTGCTTTTTAACCCCCCCCTCAACTACACCGTAGCACTCTGGCAACTCCATATACATACTCACATATTCGGCTGTATCGTCCGTTTCCCACTAACCCCCCCCCCCCCATATAGAGGAGAGTGCAGGAGAGAGAAAGAGAGATGTTTTAAAAGAGAGAAAGAAAGAGAGAGAGAGAGAGAGAGAGAGAGAGAGAGAGAGAGAGAGAGAGAAATAGGCTTGTTTATGAGGGCTGCAGATAGAGGAGTGTGAGGGGGGGTGCGTGTTGAGAGGAGGTGGAGAAGAGGCTGAGAGGACAAAAGTAGGGCATTGTGTACAGGCCAGGCCAGAGAGGGAAAGAGGAAAGCTAGTCTGTGTTAGGGAGTGTAGCTGAGGCTAGGGGAAGAGGTGTGAACTGAAGTATATGGGGGCTGTCTGTTTATATATTTTTAGGAGGATACTGTATCTATTTTAATAACAGTGCATTACCTGGACTACTAAAAAATCTAATCATTGGCTGAAGCGTTCATATTTGTCAGCAGCCTGTCATAATGCAGTACAAGCCTTTATTTATACAGCATATTCTCATTGAGATGCAATCTTTTTTACAAGAGAGACAGACCTGTGAAAGAAGAGACCAAACAGAAACACAGCACACCATGAATGTTCCTTTGAAACTTTGTGGAATAGATACGTCAATAGACTTCTGTTCTGGGGATACATATTTACTGTGTTTGTACTTTCATTGTTTGTTTGTCCTAGTGGAGGACAGTATAATGACACAGCCCACTGAAACAACTTTCTCTGTATTTTCTCCACTGTTTTGCTGACAGAGGCTTTGTGAAAACTGACCATTGTGCCGGCTTCCATTATAACTCTAGCTTTCAGGGAGGACCATTTTCTCTGAAATGCTTTCATTCCAATTTTGAATACTAAAGTTGCTGTGCTCGATACGAGCTGTGCAATCACACTTTTCAAGAACCACTGATGTTCTCTTTAAGGGGGGTCTATACAGCCCTGATGTAAGGAGTGATGTTCTCTTTAAGGGGGGTCTATACAGCCCTGATGTCAGGAGTGATGTTCTCTTTAAGGGGGGTCTATACAGCCCTGATGTCAGGAGTGATGTTCTCTTTAAGGGGGGTCTATACAGCCCTGATGTAAGGAGTGATGTTCTCTTTAAGGGGGGTCTATACAGCCCTGATGTCAGGAGTGATGTTCTCTTTAAGGGGGGTCTATACAGCCCTGATGTCAGGAGTGATGTTCTCTTTAAGGGGGTCTATACAGCCCTGATGTCAGGAGTGATGTTCTCTTTAAGGGGGGTCTATACAGCCCTGATGTCAGGAGTGATGTTCTCTTTAAGGGGGGTCTATACAGCCCTGATGTCAGGAGTGATGTTCTCTTTAAGGGGGGTCTATACAGCCCTGATGTCAGGAGTGATGTTCTCTTTAAGGGGGTCTATACAGCCCTGATGTCAGGAGTGATGTTCTCTTTAAGGGAGTCTATACAGCCCTGATGTCAGGAGTGATGTTCTCTTTAAGGGGGTCTATACAGCCCTGATGTCAGGAGTGATGTTCTCTTTAAGGGGGGTCTGTACAGCCCTGATGTCAGGAGTGATGTTCTCTTTAAGGGAGGTCTATACAGCCCTGATGTCAGGAGTGATGTTCTCTTTAAGGGGGGTCTATACAGCCCTGATGTCAGGAGTGATGTTCTCTTTAAGGGGGGTCTATACAGCCCTGATGTCAGGAGTGATGTTCTCTTTAAGGGGGTCTATACAGCCCTGATGTCAGGAGTGATGTTCTCTTTAAGGGGGTCTATACAGCCCTGATGTCAGGAGTGATGTTCTCTTTAAGGGGGTCTATACAGCCCTGATGTCAGGAGTGATGTTCTCTTTAGGGGGTCTATACAGCCCTGATGTCAGGAGTGATGTTCTCTTTAAGGGGGTCTATACAGCCCTGATGTCAGGAGTGATGTTTCTCTTTAAGGGGGTCTATACAGCCCTGATGTCAGGAGTGATGTTCTCTTTAAGGGGGGTCTATACAGCCCTGATGTCAGGAGTGATGTTCTCTTTAAGGGGGTCTATACAGCCCTGATGTCAGGAGTGATGTTCTCTTTAAGGGGGGTCTATACAGCCCTGATGTCAGGAGTGATGTTCTCTTTAAGGGGGTCTATACAGCCCTGATGTCAGGAGTGATGTTCTCTTTAAGGGGGTCTGTACAGCCCTGATGTCAGGAGTGATGTTCTCTTTAAGGGGGTCTATACAGCCCTGATGTCAGGAGTGATGTTCTCTTTAAGGGGGGTCTATACAGCCCTGATGTCAGGAGTGATGTTCTCTTTAAGGGGGTCTATACAGCCCTGATGTCAGGAGTGATGTTCTCTTTAAGGGGGTCTATACAGCCCTGATGTCAGGAGTGATGTTCTCTTTAAGGGGGTCTATACAGCCCTGATGTCAGGAGTGATGTTCTCTTTAAGGGGGGTCTATACAGCCCTGATGTCAGGAGTGATGTTCTCTTTAAGGGGGGTCTATACAGCCCTGATGTAAGGAGTGATGTTCTCTTTAACCCTCTAGAGTCTAAGCCCTGTCTAAGACGGAGGAGGAGGGGGGAATTGTTTTAAGATGGTCACACCAAGGATCATTTAGCTAATATGATTTTGAATTTTAAGACCCATTATGGTATAACAAATATGTATATTTTTTGTTGTTGTTGATGAAACATTGAATTTGGCATTACTGCTATTAGCCAACAGAAATATAGAATAACAGATTCACTACATGGAACAACACATGGTAAAAGGATATATACAGTACCAGTCAAAAGTTTGGACACACCTACTCATTCAAGGGCTGTTCTTTATTTTTTACTATTTTCTACACTGCAGAATAATAGTGAAGACATCAAAACTATGAAATAACACATATGGAATCATGAAGTAAAAAAAAAGTGTTAAACAAATCAAAATATATTTTATATTTGAGATTCTTCAAAGTAGCCACCCTTTGCCTTGATGACAGCTTTGCACACTCTTGGCATTCTCTCAACCAGCTTCCCCTGGAATGCTTTTCCAACAGTTCCCACATATGCTGAGCACTTGTTTCCTGCTTTTCCTTCACTCTGCGGTCCAACTCATCCCAAACCATCTCAATTAGGTTGAGGTCAGGTGATTGTGGAGGCCAGGTCATCTGATGCAGCACTCAATCACTCTCCTTCTTGGTCAAATAGCCCTTACACAGCCTGGAGGTGTGTTTGGTCATTGTCCTGTTGAAAAACAAATGATAGTCCCACTAAACGCAAATCAGATGGGATGGTGTATCGCTGCAGAATGCTGTGGTAGCCATGCTGTGTGACACTCTGGCTCCACGGACCTTGATATTTGAGCCAGGGTTGTTTAGTTTCATTGTTTGGGTGTATTTCTATGTTGGGGATTTCTGGTTGTGCATTTTCTATGTTTGGTTAATTGTTCTTGATTAGTCGTATGACTCCCAATCGGAGGTAACGAGTGTCAGCTGTCGGCTCAGTTATCTCTGATTGGGAGCCATATTTATACTGTGTGAGTTCACTTTGTGTTGTGGGTTATGGTTTCTTTGTTGCTGTTAGTAGTATTCAGTATAGAACTTCACGGATCGTCATTTGTTGTTTTCTTCGTGGTTGCTTTAAGTTAATAAAGTCATCATGTTCACTCGCAACGCTGCGCATTGGTCTCCTCCTTCAGACGATCGTGACAGAATAACCCACCAAAAAAGGACCAAGCAGGCGCGTCCAGGAGCAAGGGGTCTGGACACAGGAGTTAGTGGATGCCTCCTAAGGACTTTTGGACATGGGAGGAGATTCGGGGCTGGAAAGGGTCCTTGGGCACAACCGGAGGAACATCATCGCCCTCGTGAAGAGCTGGAGGCAGCTGCAGCCGAGAGGAGGTGGTCTGAGGAGGAATATCACCGCCCTCGTGAAGAGCTGGAGGCAGCTGCAGCCGAGAGGAGGTGGTATGAAGAGGAAGCGCGAGTCGAGGCTGGAAGCCCGTGGTTACTCCCCAAAAAATTTTTTGGGGGGCACATGACTTAGGCGCCTGGGCAGCAGGAGGCTGCCACAGGGAGAAAAGGAGAGAAGGCTATCGGATTACGGGAGCCATTGGCGAGTAGAGGAGGGAAGTTGTTGTGGCACGGCATGAGAGACTGAAGTGTGTTCCCAGTCTGGTCCGGTCCGTTCTTGATCCCCAGTTAAGGCCAGTGGTGGGTGTTCCCGTGCGGTCCGGCCTGTTCCTACTCCACGCACCAGGTCCACGATGTGCGTCGCCAGCCGGCCTGAACTGGCCGTCTGCCCAACGGGCGCCTGAACTGCCCGTCTGCCCAACGCCGTCTGAACTGCCCGTCTGCCCAACGCCCGTCTGAACTGCCCGTCTGCCCAACGACGCCTGAACTGCCCGGCTGCCCAACGCCGTCTGAACTGCCCGTCTGCCCAACGCCCGTCTGAACTGCCCGTCTGCCCAACGCCGTCTGAACTGTCCGTCTGCCAACGCCCGTCTGAACTGCCCGTCTGTACTGAGCCTGCAAAGCCGCCCGTCTGCCATGAGCCTTCAGAGCCGTCCGCCAGACCGGGCCGCTAGAGCTCTCCGCCAGACAGGATCAGCCAGAGCCTTCCGCCAGACAGGATCAGCCAGAGCCTTCCGCCAGACAGGATCAGCCAGAGCCTTCCGCCAGACAGGAGCAGCCAGAGCCTTCCGCCCAGACAGGAGCAGCCAGAGCCTTCCGCCAGACAGGAGCAGCCAGAGCCTTCCGTCGACCGGATCAGCCAGAGCCTTCCGCCAGACAGGATCAGCCAGAGCCTTCCGCCAGCCATGAGCAGCCAGACCCGTCAGCCAGCCGCCGAGCAGCCAGATCCGTCAGCCAGCTATGAGCAGCCAGATCCGTCAGCCAGCCGCGAGCAGCCAGATCCGTCAGCCAGCCGCGAGCAGCCAGATCCGTCAGCCAGCCACGAGCAGCCAGATCCGTCAGCCAGCCGCGAGCAACCAGATCCGTCAGCCAGCCACGAGCAGCCAGACCCGTCAGCCAGCCATGAGCAGCCAGACCCGTCAGCCAGGCGCCATGAGCAGCCAGATCCGTCAGCCAGCCGCGAGCAGCCAGATCCGTCAGCCAGCCATGAGCAGCCAGATCCGTCAGCCAGCCGCGAGCAGCCAGATCCGTCAGCCCGCCAGGATCCGCCAGATCCGTCAGCCAGCCAGGATCCGCCAGAGCCGTCCTGCCAGGATCCGCCAGAGCCGTCCAGCCAGGATCCGCCAGAGCTGTCCAGCCAGGATCCGCCAGAACCGTCTAGCCAGGATCCGCCAGAGCCGTCCAGCCAGGATCCGCCAGAGCCGTCCAGCAAGGATCCGCCAGAGCCGTCCAGCCAGGATCCGCCAGAGCCGTCCAGCCAGGATCCGCCAGAGCCGTCCAGCCAGGATCCGCCAGAGCCGTCCAGCCAGGATCCGCCAGAGCCGTCCAGCCTGGATCCGCCAGAGCCGTCCCGCCGGGATCCGCCAGAGCCGTCCCGCCAGGATCCGGCCCAGGAGCCGTCCCGCCAGGATCCGCCAGAGCCAGCCAGCCAGGATCCCCATCTAGTCAGGTACTGCCCCTTAGTCCGGTACTGCCCCGTAGTCCGGTGCGCCCCCTTAATCCAGTGGGGGTTTAGTTGGGGGGTGGTCATGAGGAAGGGAATACGAAGCGGATAGTGACTAAGGTGGGGTGGGGACCACGACCTGGGCCAGAGCCGCCACCAGGGGACAGACGCCCACCCAGACCCTCCCCGAGACTGTATGCTGGTGCGCCCGGAGGTCGCACCTTTAGGGGGGGGTAATGTGACACTCTGGCTCCACGGACCTTGATATTTGAGCCAGGGTTGTTTAGTTTCATTGTTTGGGTGTATTTCTATGTTGGGGATTTCTGGTTGTGCATTTTCTATGTTTGGTTAATTGTTCTTGGTTAGTCGTATGACTCCCAATCGGAGGTAACGAGTGTCAGCTGTCGGCTCGTTATCTCTGATTGGGAGCCATATTTATACTGTGTGAGTTCACTTTGTGTTGTGGGTTATGGTTTCTTTGTTGCTGTTAGTAGTATTCAGTATAGAACTTCACGGATCGTCATTTGTTGTTTTCTTCGTGGTTGCTTTAAGTTAATAAAGTCATCATGTTCACTCGCAACGCTGCGCATTGGTCTCCTCCTTCAGACGATCGTGACATGCTGGTTAAGTGTGCCTTGAATTCTAAATAAATCACTGACAGTGTCACCAGCAAAGCACCCCCACACCATCACACCTCCTCCTCCATAATTCACCGTGGGAACCACACATGCAGAGATCATTCGTTCACCTACTCTGCATCTTGCTCGTGTTTCTTGGCCCAAGCAAGTCTCTTCTTCTTATTGGTGTCCTTTAGTAGTGGGTTCTTTGCAGCAATTCGACCATGAAGGCCTGATTCACGCAGTCTCCTCTGAACAGTTGAGATGTGTCTGTTATTTGAACTCTGTGAAGCATTTATTTGGGCTGCAATTTCTGAGGCTGGTAACTCTAATGAACTTATCCTCTGCAGCAGAGGTAACTCTTGGTCTTCCTTTCCTGTGGCGCTCCTCATGAGAGCCAGTTTCATCATAGTGATTGATGGTTTTTCAAAGTTCTTGAAATGTTCCTGATTGACTGACCTTCATGTCTTAAAGTCATGATAGACTGTCATTTCTCTTTGCTTATTTGAGTTGTTCTTGCCATAATATGGACTTGGTCTTTTACCAAATAGGGCTATCTTCTGTATACCCCCCTACCTTGTCACAACAAAACTGATTGTGTCACGCCCTGGCTCTGGGGACTATGTTATGTTGAGCCAGGGTGTGTAAGTCTATGTTTGTATATCTATGTTGGCCTGAGTGACTCCCAATCAGAGGCAACGAGTGTCAGCTGGTTGTCTCTGATTGGGAGCCATATTTAACTATCGGTCTTTTCACTTTGTGTTGTGGTTTCTTGTTCTCATTTTGGTTTGTTTATGTAACCAGAGACATCACGTTTTCGTCAGTTATTTTGATCGTGTGATCAGTCTAATAAATACTATGTTCACTTTCAACGCTGCGCCTTGGTCCTCCTCATTAGATGATCGTGACAGAAGAAACCACCAAAACCAGACCAAGCAGCGTGACGAGGAGAAAGGCTGGAATTACGAGAAGTGGAGAGAGAATTGGACGAGAACCATGGAGGCCTGGTCCACGGGGGAGAGACAAGCCCAGAATTTTTTTAGGGGGGGGCTCACGCCGTGGACGACGGGGCAGCAGGAGTACGGGATAGAGTGGTGCAGAGGGTTGGCAGAGAAGGCCGCCAGGTTAAGGGGGCCACTGGTCACAGAGGAGAGGGAAAGTGTGGAGGCACGGCGAGAGGTACTGGGGTGTGTTACCAGTCCGGTCCGGCCCGTTCCTGATCCCTGCGTAGGGCCAGTGGTGTGTGTCCCCAGTACGGTCCGGCCTGTTCCTGTTCCTCGCATCGAGCCTGTGGTGCGTGTCGTCAGCCCCGGCGCGGCCCGTTCCTGCTCCCCGCCCCAAGTCAGTGGTGCGCGTCGTCAGCCCGGTCCGGCCCATTCCTGCTCCCCGCACCAAGTCAGTGGTGCGCGTCGTCAGACCGGTCTGGCCCGTTCTGCTCTCCGCACCAAGTCGGTGGTGCGCGGTCGCCAGCCCAGTCCGGCCCATCCAAGCTCCCCGCCCCAAGTCAGTGGTGCGCGTCGTCAGCCCGGTCCGGCCCATTCCTGCTCCCGCACCAAGTCAGTGGTGCGCGTCGTCAGACCGGTCTGGCCCGTTCCTGCTCTCCGCACCAAGTCGGTGGTGCGCGTCGCCAGCCCAGTCCGGCCCATCCAAGCTCCCCGCACCAAGTCAGTGGTGCGCGCCGTCAGCCACCGGTTCGGCTCATTCCTCCTCCCGCACCAAGTCTGTGGTGCGTTTGCGTCAGCCCTGTCCGGCCCGTTCCTGCTCTCCGCACCAAGTCGGTGGTGGCGCGTCGCCAGCACAGTCCGGCCCATCCAAGCTCCCCGCATCAAGTCTGTGGTGCGCGTCGTCAGCCCGGTCCGGCTCATTCCTGCTCCCCGCACCAAGTCAGGGGTGCGCTTCGTCAGCCCGGTCCGGCCCGTTCCTGCTCCCCGCACCAAGTCAGTGGTGCGCGTCGTCAGCCCGGTCTGGCCCGTTCCTGCTCTCCGCACCAAGTCGGTGGTGCGCGTCGCCAGCCCAGTCCGCCCATCCAAGCTCCCGCACCAAGTCAGTGGTGCGCGTCGTCAGCCCGGTTCGGCTCATTCCTCCTCCCCGCACCAAGTCTGTGGTGCGTTTCGTCAGCCCTGTCCGGCCCGTTCCTGCTCTCCGCACCAAGTCGGTGGTGCGCGTCGCCAGCCCAGTCCGGCCCATCCAAGCTCCCCGCATCAAGTCTGTGGTGCGCGTCGTCAGCCCGGTCCGGCTCATTCCTGCTCCCCGCACCAAGTCAGAGTGCGCTCGTCAGCCCGGTCCGGCCCGTTCCTGCTCCCCGCACCAAGTCAGTGGTGTGCTTCATCAGCCCAGTCCGGCCGGTCCCTGCTCCACGCACCAAGCCAGGGGTGCGCGTCGTCAGTCCAGCACAACCCGTGCCTGGGTCATGTCCGGGCCGGATCCGCCGCCGAGGCGGAGTGCCCACCCGGTCCCTCCCCTGTTGTGGTTGTTTGGCGCGGTCGGAGTCCGCGCCTTTGGGGAGGGTACTGTCACGCCCTGGCTCTGGGGACTATGTTATGTTGAGCCAGGGTGTGTAAGTCTATGTTTGTATATCTATGTTGGCCTGAGTGACTCCCAATCAGAGGCAACGAGTGTCAGCTGGTTGTCTCTGATTGGGAGCCATATTTAACTATCGGTCTTTTCACTTTGTGTTGTGGTTTCTTGTTCTCATTTTGGTTTGTTTATGTAACCAGAGACATCACGTTTTCGTCAGTTATTTTGATCGTGTGATCAGTCTAATAAATACTATGTTCACTTTCAACGCTGCGCCTTGGTCCTCCTCATTAGACGATCGTGACAGATTGGCTCAAACGCATTAAGAAGGAAATAAATTCCACAAATTAACTTTTAACAAGGCACACCTGTCACGTACGTTCAAGGACGGGTCAGACCAAGGCACAGCGTGATATGCGTACATGTTTATTTAACTTATAAACACACGACAAAACAACAAACGAAACGTGAAGTCCAAAGGTTGAACACAGAATATACACAACCAAGAATATACACACCCTGACTCAACATATATGAGTCCCCTGAGTCAGGGCGTGACAACACCTGTTAATTGAAATGCATTCCAGGTGACTACCTCATGAATCTGGTTGAGAGAATGCCAAGAGTGTGCAAAGCTGTCATCAAGGAAAAGGGTGGCTACTTTGAAGAATCTCAAATATAAAATATATTTTGATTTGTTTAACACTTTTTTGGTTACTACATGATTCCATATGTGTTATTTTATAGTTTTGTTGTCTTCACTATTATTCTACAATGAAGAAAATAGTAAAAATAAAGAAAAACCCTTGAATGAGTAGGTGTGTCCAAACTTTTGACTGGTACTGTATATATATATATTTTTACATGTATTTATCCCCTTATTTTAGGCACTAAACTACAGTGTCTCCATATATACACGTCCATAAATGTTTTCAACTGGTACTGGGGAACTTCAGAAGAGTCTTGTGGACATCCTAGAGCAAAACATGTACGTGTTCGTGAGTGTCTCACCTTTCTGCAGATGGGTCATATTAGTATGTAGCCCACACTGTTCGGTCGCTGCACACAGAAGTTGGCAAAAGAGGCTGTACCTACTTTAGACGTGTCCCGTGACGCTTCTGGGAGTCATAGAGCAGAACAGAGAACACCATCGTGTTTGTGGGAGGTTCATCTTTCCATAGAGTGGTCATTATAGTTTGTGGGCCAAACCGTTCGGATGCTACAGACATTTCCGTGAGAAGACTGATTTTCGGGCCCATGCAAAAACATATCTCTAGCTTAAACAGACTGATTTTGATGGAGATTTTTTAATTATGTTAATTCGATTTCCCTGGGGCCGCGGAAATTGTAGGCTAAGGATTAAGGGAGTGATGTTCTCTTTAAGGCGGGTCTATACAGCCCTCATAAAAGGAGTGATGTTCTCTTTAAGGGGAGTCTATACAGCCCTTATAAAAGGAGTGATGTTCTCTTTAAGGGGGGTCTGTACAGCTCTGATAAAAGGAGTGATGTTCTCTTTAAGGGGGGTCTGTACAGCTCTGATAAAAGGAGTGATGTTCTCTTTAAGGGGGGTCTATACCACCCTGATTAAAGGAGTGATGTTCTCTTCAAGGTGGGTCTAATCTCTCGTGGACAGATTCTCGTGGACAGATGAAACGGCAAGAATCTGTCAAGGCCCACGTAGAATTATGTGATTACGAGCAGCAGTAGTTCTTGGTTTTGGGTTTTCGTTGATAATCAGGATTGGGCGAAGGCGGTGCTTAAACTGGTGCGGTGATTTTCAGGCCTGTGTGCGGATGATAAACCGTTTCCACTAGATTCCACAGCCACAGAGTCAAAGTAGGTTGTATTGTAAAAATACATGAAAACTAAAATTAGCTTTTTGGCCATGATAAATTAGCGGAACGTAGGGGTTTGGCTGAACGTTTCAGTTTGCGAGGGAGGAGACGTCGCTTCCTTTCTTTGCACAAAGGTAACCACAATTGTTAACGGCATTCCCCTTAGAAGTAAAACAGGAAATGACAAACTTTCGTGACAGAATTTGACTTCTGGGTAACCGAGATTAAGGGGGGTCTATACAGCCCTGATAAAAGGAGGGGAAGTGAAATAAGGAAGGTGCGATTATTTGTTGTGGGCAGAGGAGAGGAAGATTGCTGAAACATGAAATGAAAAACTAAGGAGACTATGGAGAAACAAGGAAAGAGCAGCCACATTGTAAAAGTAAAGTGTAGAATTTACCACAGAATGCAGGTCTTCAGGTTTTTCATCAGTTTGAGCTCTATCACTTTCATATTACAAAACATATATATTTTTTAGAAGCTTTTAGCTTTTAGCAGACAGCATCTTTACATGGGCTCTCATGGCACTCCATAAGAGTGTGTCCTTCCAATAGTTATAAGCTTTTAGCTAACCTTTACATGTGTTCTCATGGCACTCCATAAGAGTGTGTCCTTCCAATAGGACAGCTTGGTCAAATGAATTGCTTGATTGGTGGACCAATGGGGGATAGGTATACCTGGGCGTCGGCAAGCATGACGTCCTTAATGAGGGGCAGGCCGCGTGACTCCCCGTTCTCCACACGCACATAGTGCACCTGGTAACCACGGATCTGGCCGTGTTGTCGCCCCGGCAACAGGGAGCGCCACATGACCTTGAGCGCCGTGGAGTTGAGCACCTCCACCTCGACCCGCCTAGGAGGAGCTCCGGGAACTGTGGGTAAAAAACAAGATAGCGTCTATGTTAAAACACTGCTGCAGAACAGTACACTCATATTGTATGTATAGGTTATCTATCTGGCACAAGTACCCTCACACAAAAACTACAAGAGCTATTCCCCTGACAGCCAGATAAACTGGCAAACATCAATTGTGACCTGCTCCTCACCCCCACAACACACCATAGGGACAAAACTTTCAAGCACACAAAACTGTACTACACAACAACACCTGCTACCGGCAAGAAAATGACGTCGTCCCTCCCTCACAACCTGACCTCCCAATACGTGTCTAGTCTGTGTCGCCAGTCTCCGGTTGAACCCCTGTCTCTCAGACATAATGGAAAGCCTTTATGTGAGGCCTTGGTGTCCTGCCTTTTACTGTGCACCGCACTGGCCTCCAGAGACAAATGGGCTCCAACACATGGTTAATAAAACTGTGGCCCATTTGCACAGGTGTATTGTGGGAGATGGCGAGCCATCAGTTGGCTGAGTTTCCTCCCATCAGTGTAATGGGCTGTGCTGTAACACAGGGTCAACCGTATGAACGCCTGAGGTGTGGCGCGCTCATAACCACTAGTGGCTGCACACTAGGCTTTTAGACACCATAGAGGAAGAAGGAGATGAGATGGGGCGGCTACATCATAAATTACATGTAGAAGTGGAGGGGAAATGTATTAACAATGATGCTGCAATTTCCCAAGGGTATTGTCTATGTTTATTTAGACGATTATGTCTGGGGGTCCTTGATTTGAACCACTGAGCTAAGTTATTGAAAGTATGAATTCATCCTTTGTTTGGAAAAGCTATTGAATGGGCATCATAATGTTATTTTATGGGTGACTCCTGCTACAACCCTTATCATACGGTAGTAGAGGTATTGCCCATTATCTGAGAAGCAGATTATTGTGTTTCTAAGTCAACATCCCAGTTATTGTATTTGCCTCACAAGAAGTCTACAGACTATCAGTATTGCAGGTGGAACATGCTCAAGTACCATCCTCGTCGGTGCGGCAGAGCAGGGGCTCGCTCTCTGGGCCCGGCCCGATCTCAGTGAAGGCGGCCAGGGTGACGCTGTACTGGGTCCACTTCTCTAGCTTCTGCAGCAGCACCTTCCCGTCACTGGGCAGCACGGCTGGCTCCTCCATGGGCTCCCCGGCACCACCGCCCTCGACGGAGGCTCCCACCACCTGGTAGCGCACTAGGTACCCCGCCAGGGCACCATTCTGGCTCTCCACAGGCGGGGGGCGCCAACTTACCAGCAGGGTAGTGGAGCTGGAGCTGCTGCACTTAACGTCTTGAGGGGGGGCTGAGGGCTCTGGTCAGGTGGGAGGATAGGGAGGAAGGGGGTAGGAGGAGGGACGGTAGGAAGGAAGGAAGGAAGGAAGGAAGGAAGGAAGGAAGGAAGGAAGGAAGGAAGGAAGGAAGGAAGGAAGGAAGGAAGGAAGGAAGGAAGGGGGAAAGGGGTGAAAAACAACAAACAAAAAGATGGCAGAGATAAAGAAAATGATCAAAGGAAAAACCAAAGGAGGACATGAACTGACAAAAAATGTAAACACAAAAGTAAAGGAACCGAAACACTGACTCGTCAGGCAAATGTAAACATAAAAGTAAAGGAACCGAAACACTGACTCGTCAGGCAAATGTAAACATAAAAGGAGTATGGGGACTGGATGACACAGCGTGCGTAATAATGAAGCAAAATGGCCGCCTCTTGTGAGATACTGGGCCAGTTCTTTTGACAGCTGGGACTATGTCACAGACTCACAGAGTTCTATGTCCAGACAGGTGGTCTGTAACACCAAGGGGTCTGTCAGTTATCAGCCCGTGTGATACCAAGGGAGCTAGCTATCTGATGTTTGGCTGTCCAGGCCTGCACTGCACTGCGCTCCACACTATCACTATCGATTTAAGGATGAAACAAAAGAGAGGGGCTCTGGGTTTATTTGTAATTGTATAAAAGCCATTCAACACAGTGGCTGGGTTTTTGGTGTGGAGCGGTCTTCCAAAACATATTAAAAACTACACATCTGTGAACTTCTAAATCAAAATGAAAGCCTGGGCATTCTAATCTGCATGGAGCTCTTACAGCTCGCCGAGTGAGTGATAGAATGTTTCACTTCTCACCCCGCGTCAGGCAGACAACAGGACATAGATGAGACCCATTCTATTCAAGTCAAGAGCCCCATTTTTCTACCAACACGCCTCCGTGTGAATAGAATAATGCAATATTATTCACTGAATCATTGGTGACAAGCCCAGTTCATTATTATGTAATTACTATGTAATTCATCTGTTATTGTGTTGGAATAAGATAAAATGAAAAACATGAGTCCATAGAAAAAGGCATTCCACATTGTGCAAATCAGGGACAAAAAATTGAAATTAAACCCACAGGAACAACAAAATACGGTATGTTTTCATTCCAAAACAAGAGCTTGAGGAAGCAAAACACAAATTGAAACAAGGTACCGGAAAATGAATTCTCTCTGTAACCGAGGTGATACAAAAGGAAGAAAAACATCCAAAATGTCAAATCATAAAAAAACATGAAAAAAACTAGCTATTGAGCAGAAAACTGAAAATAATAACATTACAACTTCAAAACACAAGCACCGTCTGCATTATACGTACCTGGCTTCCTTCAAATACTAACTTTTTAAGACTTTCTTACCAGCAGCACCTACCAACAGAGTGATCTCACCCCGAGGCAGTGAGCTACAACCCTCTCCCTCCATATTAGTGTGTGACAAACACAGACACATCTTATTTAGATGTTGCACATTTTAGTTATTTAGCAGACACTCTTATCCAGAGCGACTTACAGGAGTAATAAGGATTAAGTGCCTTGTTCAAGAGCACATCGGAATATTTTTCACCTAGTCGGCTCGGGGATTCAAACCAATGACCTTTCGGTTACTGGCCCAACGCGGTTAACCGCTAGGCTACCTGCCGCCTTATCAACTGTGCTTTGTAACTGGTCAAATCGGTCTGTTTAGTTAGGTCGTTTTGGGCTCTTTTGGGTTGCTAAGAGGGAGAGAGTTGGCTCTGTGCTGTAGCCAGGACTGGGCCGGAGGGAGGGTCCACAAGACTGAGGAATGGGAGCATTTGGGGAAAAACTACACCCACCTGGTTCTGTGTTTCTGCATTTGACCTTCGGAAAAAGGACACAGTTCCTTTTTACCGTAACCATTTGCTCAGAGAATCCCATTTCATATCGTCCTCACCTGTGTGCCGGTTTTATAAACACTACAAAAGAACACAGACAGTACTGGCAACAAGATGGATGACTTGTGCTGCTGCATTCATTAAGGTTAATGCTGCGGTACTCTCGCTAACAGAGCAGCTGGAGAAGACAGGAGGTCTTTACGATCGGTGGACAGTCTCAGTCAACAAAATATAAAAACAGACTATTCTTTTTGGTGTCCAATGTGCTTTCAGTTTTTTTCTTCTCTCTCCAATAGATTGTATTTTGCAAACACTCAGTGTAATATTACAACAAATATTATGGTTAAACTCAAATATACTAATTGATAAAAAGAAAATATTTTTGGAAGAAAAGAAAAACCGGTATAATCTTTGTAAATTATATCATAAATAGGACTGGTGGAGTTATGTCACACATGCAGCTAAGAATAATATATGGAAATGTCTGCTCTACCCAAAATTACAACCAACTAATTGCAGCATTACCGCAAAAATGAAAGAGACAAGTAAGGAACTTCTCTGATGGCCCTGCATTAAAGACCAACATTGGATAAAGAAAATTGTGATAAATAAAAACGTATACCAGTTTCATTTAAGGACCAAAACATTGACAGCTGTGCCATATAGTTGGGAAGAGGATTTCGATGTACCGATTCCATGGCATATGGTTCATGAACTGATACACAAAACAACGCCGGATTGAAAACGTACAAGTTTTTCAATTTAAATCATTATACAAAAATCTTGCAACCAATAGAATGTAATATATATGGGGGATACAACCATCCCAGCTCTGAAGATTTTGCTGCGAAGATACAGAATCATTAGATCATTTGTTTTGGTACTGTCCATATGTAGCTAGTTTTTGGTCGCAGGTTCAGGAATGGCTGAAGAATTGCAACATTTACCTGGAGCTAACTCTGCAAATAACACTGCTGGGTGATTTGAAAACTCATGGTCAATCGGTCAATAATATAATAATACACTTAGCAAAAATGTTTATCTTTAATTTACAATCTGTAGAAACTATAAGAATAGAAAGGTTCAGAACTTTTGTGAAACATCACAGCACAGTTGAAAAATATATGGCAGCTAGAAATCAAAACTGGATGGTGTTCAGAGATAGATGGGAGGAGTTGAGTGGAGCTGAAGGTTGGGACTAAAAATAACAAGATAACTAATGTAAAACATACGGTGTCCGGAAAATGTGTATAGGTTCAGAACTTTTGTCAAACAGCACAGTTGAAAAAGATATGGCTATTAGAAATCAAAACGGTATTCTCTTCAGAGATATATGTGAGGGGTTGAGGGTAGCTGAAGGATGGGCCTAAAAACAAACAAAAGATAACTAATGTAAAAATATACTGTGTCCGTAAAATGTACATAGTATGTATAAGCTGGAAGTAGAAGCCTAAGTATTGTTATCCATTAGTTTACTCCAATTAGGGGAGGGATGGTAGGGTTAGGGGAAAATAATAAAGGAAAATATATTTAAAATATATTATATACAGTGCATTCGGAAAGTATTCAGACCCTTTGACTTTTTCCACATTTTGTTACGTTACAGCCTTATTCTACAATGGATTTACACACAATATCCCATAACGACAAAGCAAAAACAGGTTTTTAGAAACTTTTGCACATCTATAAAAAATAATAAATGGAAATATCACATTTACATAAGTATTCAGACCCTTCAGTCAGTATTTTGTTGAAGCACCTTTGTCAGCAATTACAGCCTTAAGTCTTCTTGGGTATGACCCTACAAGTTTGGCACACCTGTATTTGGGGAGTTTCTCCCATTCTTCTCTGCAGATCCTCTCAAGCTCTGTCAGGTTGGATGGTGAGCATCGCTGCACAGCTATTTTCAGGTCTCTCCAGTAGATGTTTGATCGGGTTCAAGTCCGGGCTCTGACTGGGCCACGCAAGGACATTCAGAGACTTGTCCCGAAGGCACTCCTGCGTTGCCTTGACTGTGTGCTTAGGGTCGTTGTCCTGTTGGAAGGTGAACCTTCGCCCCAGTCTGAGGTCCTGAGCACTCTGGAGCAGGTTTTCATCAAGGATCTCTCTGTACTTTGCTCCGTTCATCTTTCCCTCGATCCTGACAAGTCTTCCAGTCCCTGCCGCTGAAAGACATCCCCACAGCATGATGCTGCCACCACCATGTTTCATCGTAGGGATGGTGCAAGGTTTCCTCCAGACGTGGCGCTTGGAATTCAGGCCAAAGAGTTCAATCTTGGTTTCATCAGACCAGAGAATCTTGTTTCTCATGGTCTGAGAGTCTTTAGGTGCCTTTTGGCAAACTCCAAGCGGGCTGTCATTTGCCTTTTACTGAGGAGTGGCTTCCGTCTGGCCACTCTACCGTAAAGGCCTGATTGGTGGAGTGCTGCAGAGATGGTTGTCCTTCTGGAAGGTTCTCCAATCTCCACAGAGGAACTCTGGAGCTCTGTCAGAGTGACCATCAGGTTTTTGGTCACCCCCCTGACCAAGGCCCTTCTCCCCCGATTGCTCAGTTTGGCCGGGCGCCAGCTCTAGGAAGAGTCTTGGTGGTTCCAAACTTCTTCCATTTAAGAATGA
>NC_059202.1:21479188-21539188 GCF_020615455.1 Coregonus clupeaformis
GGCCCCTGGTCACGCCACACTGACTGAACACAAACTCAACGCTCTGAGGACATGTGCACTGTACCAGAGAAAATAGACAGAACAGAAACAAGGAGAAGATTGTCTTTCGTTTCACTTCACTTGGTTGGCAAAGAGGTCCAGTCTGCCGAGTAACGCAAGGGTAACGGGCACCATTTTCTATTGTGTCTCCCGTCCTAAAGGTATTTTCCTAACATGTCATTAGAGCGCAAACACATCTAAATGTGTTTGAGCAGCTGGCCCAGTCCAGCCACTGGTAAACAAGGTTCCCTCATTATACTGTAGACTGCACAAGTGTGTGTGTGTGTGTGTGTGTGTGTGTATGTGTGGCTTATGTATAGCAAGCAATCTCATGCCTCTCCAATGAGGTGTGTGCTTTATAATGACAGTGTCTAGCAGTACCACACTAAGGTAATTGGATTCTTAGCAGGGGTAGGAGGAGGGAGATCTGAGGGCCAGCGGTCTCGGGTGGCGGTCATGTGTCTCAAAGCAGCCTCACAGAATCGCTGGGTTTGTTTTAAGGATGGAACTATTTGATGATTGGCTTTGCCTTCTGCGACGGACCGACGATACACTCTTACCTTTACTTTATGTACCTCTCTATTACAGCCAATGTAAAGGAGCTTTATCTTCTAGATAGCAGGCACTTTAGGGTGTGTGTGTGTGTGTGTGTGTGTGTGTGTGTGTGTGTGTGTGTGAGAGAGTGTGTGTGTGTGTGTGTGTGTGTGTGTGAGTGTGTGCTACACGGCAGACTATAATAGCGAACTCAGCCTTGCTGTGCTTTTCTTGACATGTATGAGTAACCAAACCACAGACATGTTGTATTCATATTGAACCATTTCATGTATGGATATGAATATTTAACAATTTCATGTATGGATATGAATATTTAACCATTTCATGTATGGATATGAATATTTAACAATTTCATGTATGGATATGATTATTTAACCATTTCATGTAGGATATGATTATTTAACCAATTCATGTAGGATATGAATATTTAACCATTTCATGTATGGATATGAATATTTCACCATTTCATGTATGGATATGAATATTTAACAATTTCATGTATGGATATTCATATTTAACCATTTCATGTATGGATATGAATATGTAACCATTTCACATATGGCTATGAATATTTAACCATTTTACGTTTGGATATGAACATTTAACCATTTCACATATGGATATGAATATTTAACCATTTCACGTTTGGATATGAATATTTAATCATTTCACGTATGGAGTCTACTAACCTATTCTCGTCTCTTATGTTGGGACAAGTATAATGGAAATAGACATCTCCCGAGTGGCACAGTGGTCTAAGGCCACTAGAGATCCTGTTTTGAATCCAGGCTCTATCGTAGCCGGCCGCGACCGGGAGACCCATGGGGCGGCGCGCAACTGGCCCAGCGTCGTCCAGGGTAGGGGAGGGAATGGCCGGCAGGGATGTAGCTCAGTTGATAGAGCATGGTGTTTGCAACGCCAGGGTTGTGGGTTCGATTCCCACATGGGGGTATGAAAAAATAATAATGTATGCACTAACTAACTATAAGTCGCTCTGGATAAGAGCGTCTGCTAAAATGTAAAATGTAAATCTAAGTTACTGTAGGTTGAGTGGGCTAAGTGTCCCACCCCCCCACCCCCTCTTTTACGCTGCTGCTACTCTCTGTTTATTATTACATTTACATAATTTAGCAGACGCTCTTATCCAGAGTGCAGGTGCATTCAACTTATGATAGCCAGTGGGACAACCACCTTTTTTTAAATTCTTTTTTTTTTATGGGAGGTGGGGGAAGAAGGATTACTATTATCTATGCATAGTCACTTTAACTTTACCCACATGTACATATTACCTCAATTACCTCGACTAACCTGTGCCCCCGCACATTGACTCTGTACCGGTACCCCCTGTATATAGCCTCCCTACTGTTATTATATTTTACTGCTGCTCTTTAATTATTTTTTATTTATCTATTTTTTACTTAACACTAATTTTTCTTAAAACTGCATTGTTGGTTAAGGGCTTGTAAGTAAGCATTTCACTGTAAGGTCTACACATGTTGTATTCGGCGCATGTGGCAAATAACATTTGATTTGATTAGATTTTAGGTCAGACTGCTATGGGTTACGGCAGACTGGACAACTGTACCAAACAAACACTTACCTCAAATGCATCCACAAGATCATGTTTTTGTTTTGTTGTTTTCTGTTGTGGTGTGAAATACAGTTTTGTTTTGACCGTCCGAGTTTGTAACTTTTCTGACCTCTTAGGTGTGAAACCCTTGGCTTTTTCTGACACCTACTTCAGAAGGGACTCGTGAGAGGAGTGGCTGGCTGTACACGAGCAGCCATTGGCTAAGAGAAGTGACTCATATCCCTGGACCCTAGCGACAGAGCTCAAGGGGTTGAGAAGTGGAGACCCTCAGCACAAGCAGAGACCCCAAGGAGATACTTACTCTAGTTAACTGGATAAGGTTAGGAAATTATATCGCTAAGTGGTGTGTGCTGCAGCTGTTGAGGTGGCAGCAGTGGACTTGGGTTCACATTAGAACCCAACCGCCAGCAAAAACGTGGCAAGCTGCTTCCTGATGTAATGTGAGCCATATGCTTTTGAAAAACCCGAAGAACAGAATACAAAAAAAATCTCAAATTGACTCAACGAAGAAGGAGGAAGGAAACAAAGTAAGCAAGGTGATGTCAGGCCATGCCAAGGAGAGATTCTGTTCCATTTCAGACAAGGGGAACAAGTTACAGAGACAGCAATGGAAGGACAAACAAGGAGAGCTAGAGAGACAGAGGAGTGTATCCGGAGAGAGAGAGAGAGAGAGAGAGAGAGAGAGAGAGAGAGAGAGAGAGAGAGAGAGAGAGAGAGAGAGTTCCGTTTGCATCTTACCGTTCTAGAAAACAAGGCAAGACAGAGGTAAGGGACTGACACATACACAGATAGACAGACAGGCAGAGATAGCCACACACATTCACACACATTCACACACATTCACACACACACACACACACACACACACACACACACACACACACACACACACACACACACACACACACACACACACACACACACACACACACACACACACACACACACACACACACACACACACACGGAAACAGAGATGGGGTTGGATGTACAAATATAGGTAGGGTCATGCCTGGTGTGGCCATTGATCAAGGATGCAGTGACAAAATGCCAACAGCACACCCAGGGGACAGGACGGAGTGTTGCATGCAACTGGTGCCCCATCAGTGATTCAGCAGCACTGTCTGCGTAGCTGTCCCCATCACTACCAACATAAATGTGAAGTGATTATCCCAAAGCCCTACACCCCCAACAAGGGGGCACAGCCAACACGTTGCACTGGTAGAAACAGAAAATGTGTTAAAATACATCTCCTCCCACTACCATGGCTTTCTGATGGCCAACCCCAGTCAAAGTTCTTCATTGTAAACCACTTAGGAATCGGACAGAAGACACAAAAACTCCAATCTATTTTTAAATTTAACATCCATGTACATTACTGAAATGATAATACAATTGTGTGGGCTATCATTACATGGATGCTGTATGATTAATACACTCATTTGATCATGGCTAGGGAATCCACATATTTGAGCAATGCTCATTGATCTGGACAATTGAGCTATACTAATTTACTACCCTGTACCCCACAAAGGCTGCCCTGATCCATCCATAATCCAAGCAAATCCAGCTACACTGTCTGAGTTTTTCAGAGATTAAAGCCTTAAAGTGGAACTGACAGCGTTTTAGCAACATGCAATCTTATTAAAATCTGTTCATATACAACCCCAGGAAGAATATTACACATTTTTTTGGTACATTTTCTGACAAGCGAGCACTTAGATATGGTCATTTTCACGTTTTCATAAATTCATAGAATGTTTGGGAATGACATATATTAAGGCATTTGTGAAAATTCTATAGAAATATAAAGTGAGAAAGCAGCCGTGCGTTTGGACAATTAATAGACACTGCAGTAAATAAAACGTAATAACAACATCTGTCTTGTCCAGTACCGGAGTCTAAGCAGACAGGTGTGCCATAGCCAATCAGAGCTACAGTCGGCCTATATGCAAACAAACCACACGGGCCTGCCATCATTCACGTTGAACTGGACTGTGTGTTTACAGGAAGTAGCAACAGCGAGACTTTAGATCATTAGAACGCCTTAAACCTCAACACATAACTCAAATCTTTGTATACAGTATGTAACCCCCTAAGAAAATCTGGAGACTTATGGGAGAATGTACACGTAATATCCTGACAGCTCCACAGTCCTCAAACAACATTGAATATTAGATTAGTTAAGCCCTCAGTACACTCCTGCACATAATGTTTACCATGATGTTACTTGTGTGGGGCTGTTTTTAGCAAGCAGTGTTTCAATTATTTAGATGTGTTCCTGGCATCTGGGAAAACATTTACAGGCCTCTGTTGATCAGCTGGAATTAATTCAGGAGGTGGGGCCTATGAGGTGCAGTGAAGGCTTCTGATTGGATGGTTTTGCTGCCTGTCCTCTGATTCCGACACCCACCTGTCTGCACCTTCCCTCACGCCTCTCTTAACGTGGTTCAGCAGAAAGCCATGGCAGTCACTGCCCACTGGGCACAGACGTCATTTCAACGTCTAGTTTTGATTTACATTTGGTTGATTGTCAACTAATGTGAATTCAACAACACAAAATCACCATGTCATTGGATTTTGGTTAAAAGTTGGTTGAAAAAAAGACGAAATACCCTTACGTTGATTGCTTTTTGCAAATTCAATTAGTTTTGAACATTGATTCAACGTCATCACATTGATTTTTTTGGGGTTAAAATGACGTGGAAACAACGTTGATTCAACCAGTTTTTTGCCCAGTGGGTGGGGAGTTAGGAAATGCTTTGTGTCTCAGTGACGTGGGTTAAAGTGGACTTGCTGTTGACAAAGGAAAACCAAATATGAACCGAAAGTAAAGAAAAATAAAGAAACTGGGAAACTTTGACCGGTTTGTTTGACAATGGAGGATACATTGCATCATAGTTAGCACCATGACATATAAACCCAGGTTGGAAAATAATAAACTCTAAAGGTAAAAAGCGGTTAAAGACCATCACACCCTTTTGCACTTTCTAAGGTAACCCTTATCCTGCAGAAGAACAGCATATTGTGCAGAGTGAATGTCATGTTCATTGGGCAAAAGTAAAGTTATTTTTGTCAGGTTGAAGTCTGGGAGAAATCATCATTGATCATTCATAAACCATTAAATCACATTATCAAAAGATGATCTGCATAGTACTGAATCAAGAAAGTCATTACAAAACAGAATAATCTTTGAACCCTGAGTATATCCTCATAAGACACATTCACAGTTCAAAGGCGACGAGAACGTCAACGTCGGCATTCCATGGTTCTAGCCTGGAGCCAAGAAGCGAGCTCATGTCTTCACAAAATATCTGCATGATTAAAGGTCACCAGAAGACACAAACACATTGTTGACCCCTGCACCACAGAATCGCACCAGCCCACCCACACATGCACCACAGAATCCCATCAGCCCGCCCACACCCCACACAGAGTAGAGAGCAAATGGGCTACATACTGGCTTGCAAGGTTTTCTGGGATATTTCGTTGGTGAAGGCTCCGATGCCTTTGTTGGAAATGGCAGCCAGAGAGAAGTAGTACTCCGTGTTTGCCCGCAGACCCTCAACGACGTATGTAGCAGTGGGGCCGAAGGTTTTGGTCACCTGTTGGTGGAGAAAAGTGAGGCATGCTTTTGACTGAAATTAAATATCACTGGAGCTTTACTGTACCTCATGTTTGTTCCTTATTCCACCTTGTTCGCTGAACACCTAGTGTCTTCTATGAGTACGTAAAGGCAAAAGCTTGGTCAACACTCTTCCCACAAAAGCACAAGCATATCTTACCTGGCTGCCAAAACTGCCCTCTTTGTACCGGAGTTCAAAGCTGATGATCCCCTCTTTCTGGAAGGCAGGTTCCCAGGTCAACTCCATGCTTGTGTCGGACACAGCACCAACCTGGAACTTTGTTGGCTGTCCGGGGACTATGATAGACAAAGAGAAATTGAATTAGTGACAGTGATCATTGCAGTGAACCCTTCTTTTATAGGGACTTTCAACTACAGTACAGGATTTTAATGGATCACTTGTGGTATGCACTCATCCCTAGTAAAACCACACAGACATGTTGATAGGAGAGTTAAACCCAGAACCCTAACCTCCTTGTAGCACTTTGACGTGGATGGGGTCAGAGAAGGGCCCGTCGCCCACCGAGGTAAAGGCCAGGACACGGATGGTGTACGTCTCAGACGCCACAAGGCTCTGGATGGTGGTGATAATGCTATCCTGGACATTATGGATCTGCCATAGGCTCATGGGCTGGGACGGGTCCATGGTGTAGTACACCCGGTACCCTTTGATCTGCCCGTTGGGCTCCTCAGGCTCGTCCCAGCGCACCATCATGGTGTTCTGGGAGATGATCCGGGCCTGGATGTTGCGGGGCGGACTGGCCGGGGCTTGTTCCCCGGTCCGGGTTTCCACCGGCGCACTGGGGGGGCCCTGGCCGATGGTGTTAAAGGCAGAGACGCGGATCTCGTACTCGGTGTTGGGGTAGAGGCCCCCGATGCTGTATCGCGTAGTGGTGATGCCGTCCATGGTCTCAAACTTGCTGTCGGGAGACTTGGCGCGGTACTGGATGATGTAGTAGGAAACGGGGTCCGGGTTACCGGAGTCCCAGGTGATGGTGACACTGGTGGCCGTGGTCTCGGTCACCATGGGGGTGCCTGGGGGCTTGGGCAGGGCTGTGGGGGTCAGGGGGGGGGAGGGGTGAAGAGGAACTTTTAAATTACTCAGATGCAGACATATAATTATCATTAAGATGCCACATCATAACACATCTCAAAGCTGGTTTTTCCCCGAACACAACAGCAGTACTAATAGCCTAGAAGAATTCCTGTGCCCCATCTTACACTTGACAGTAATTTGCGCCACCGCCTCGATGATGCCCAGACTGCTCATGGCCACACACGTGTAGTTGGCAGACTCTCGCACGCCGTTGAGCTCCAGAACATTCCGGCCCACTGGCATCTCGTCTTCCGGCGTCAGGTCCTCCGAGTTCAGCATCCATTTGACGTAGGGCATGGGCGACCCTACCGCCACGCAGGTGATGTTCACACTGCCACCTGGCATCATCTCGTGACTGGTCGGCGGGATGGAAAAGCGAGGGGGCACGCGGCGGACTGGGAGTGGGGAGGAGGGAGGGAGAGAGAGAGAAAAAGAGGTAGCAAGACAGGAAAATGAAAAATGGACCCATTCAACGGCATCCATTATTACATCTACAGAGAAAATCACAAGACAACTGAAACTCAACTAAATCTAGTACGTTTCTCTAGTACGCACTTTCCAAAGTTACATAAAAACACAAATAATGAGAAGGAACTGAACTAACAAGAACTGCTTCAACAACAATATAGATTGACGTTAAAGCAACGATTCATAGCAACAAGGTTCCATTGACCAAAATTTGACCCATCACAGCACAATTAAAGACACAAAAATCTATTATGAGTTTCTCATCTTTGAAAACTGACCTACAGACAGAATGTGTTTCTACAACGTGGAGTTAACATCCATGAAGACAGAGTGTAATATTTGAGGGAGTACTGTATGATCGATGCCATACAGTAAACAGAAACTTCCTGTCCTCTCAGCCACTTTCAGCAAACCAGGAAGTTGGCCATTATAGGCCCCTCCCACGGCACAGGATGAAAATGACATTTCTCCCATAGTATTCAATGGATAGAGTGGTTATAGTTGGAGTTGGGGCCTCATGCATCTGATTGATTAACAGGCTCGTGCCCTTAGCCCTAATGGTATCTGCAAGCTATGGCTAAAGATGAGAAACTTTAATCAGATTTTTGTGGTTTAGGGTAGATCCACTGGACAAAGCCTTCTGAAGATCTGACACGGTTCCATTGATAGATGCAGCTATCAGTCCCACAGACAGCATGCATAATAGATTGAGGTAAATCAAGGAGTAAATGATAAATAAGAAATCCAGATATAAAATTGAGATAGAATGCATTGAGGAATATAACTGAAGGGTCGCTAGCATGCCCAGACAAAGACGATCAGAGAGGAAAATATAAATATCTGATTAGGAATTAAGAAAGAGAGAGAGAGATACAAAAGAGAGAGAAAGGAGGGGTGGGAGGAGGAGGACAGGGGGGGAAAACCCACTTCAATGCTGTGTAAGCTTTTTTTTTTTTTCCAGCCAACTTTACCTAATGTGACAGTTGGCACATTGTCACATCGCAGTCTGGCAGAAGTAACACAAAAATAAGTATAGAGAGGAACAGCTAGTGTGTTTATAAGAGGACATAAAGAGACAGCTGTAGTAGTTGTAGCTAGAGAGGGACTGTCAAAGACAGGAAAAGAAGTCAAGAAACAGACCGACGGGAGGTAGAGGAAGAGCTGGGGGGGAAGGTACAACACAATGGACGTCCAGGGTGGGAGAGAACTGGGGGTAGTTGGAATGGTCAGATAAAGTTGATATCATGGGGTTGAGAGTGGGACGAAGGTTAGGTTGGGTAATAGTTTGCGTTTATGTGAGTATGCATAGTATATCTACGTGTGTGATACGTGTGATGTAATGATATGTGTGTGTGTGTGTGTGTGTGTGTGTGTGTGTGTGTGTGTGTGTGTGTGTGTGTGTGAGACACAATGTGTATGAGGCTATGGGACAAGAAAGGTCCAGAGGGAGAGAGATGTAAAGAAACTAAAACGATGGAGAATATGCTGAGGCTCAGACTTAGAGACAGACGGACAGACGGGGAGGATAAGGAGACGGATCACGAGGCAGAACAGAACAAACCCGAGCAACAAGACAGCAGACTGAAGGGACAGACAAACAAGACACTGATGGGCAAGATAATGTACTTTACACAGATGGAGGGGAGAGGGTAGGGGAAGGAAGGAGGGGAGAGGGGGGAGAGGGTAGGGGAAGGAAGGAGAGGGAGAGAGGGTAGGGGAAGGAAGGAGGGGAGAGAGGGTAGGGGAAGGAAGGAGGGGAGAGGGGGGGAGAGGGTAGGGGAAGGAAGGAGGGGAGAGGGGGGGAGAGGGTAGGGGAAGGTAGGAGGGGAGAGGGTAGGGGAAGGAAGGAAGGAAGGGAGAGGGGGGAGAGGGTAGGGGAAAGGAAGGAGAGGGAGAGAGGGTAGGGGAAGGAAGGAGGGGAGAGGGGGGAGAGGGTAGGGGAAGGAAGGAGGGGAGAGGGGGGAGAGGGTAGGGGAAGGTAGGAGGGGAGAGGGGGGGAGAGGGTAGGGGAAGGAAGGAGGGGAGAGGGGGGGAGAGGGTAGGGGAAGGAAGGAGGGGGAGGGGGGAGAGGGTAGGGGAAGGTAGGAGGGGAGAGGGTAGGGGAAGGAAGGAAGGAAGGGAGAGGGGGGAGAGGGTAGGGAAAGGAAGGAGAGGGAGAGAGGGTAGGGGAAGGAAGGAGGGGAGAGGGGGGAGAGGGTAGGGGAAGGAAGGAGGGAGAGGGGGGAGAGGGTAGGGGAAGGTAGGAGGGAGAGGGGGAGAGGGTAGGGGAAGGAAGGAGGGGAGAGGGGGGGAGAGGGTAGGGGAAGGTAGGAGGGGAGAGGGTAGGGGAAGGTAGGAGGGGGAGAGGGTAGGGGAAGGATGGAGGGGAGAGGGTAGGGGAAGGATGGAGGGGAGAGGGTAGGGGAAGGATGGAGGGGAGAGGGTAGGGGAAGGATGGAGCGGAGAGGGTAGGGGAAGGATGGAGGGGAGAGGGTAGGGGAAGGATGGAGGGGAGAGGGTAGGGGAAGGATGGAGGGGAGAGGGTAGGGGAAGGATGGAGGGGAGAGGGTAGGGGAAGGATGGAGGGGAGAGGGTAGGGGAAGGATGGATGGGGAGAGGGTAGGGGAAGGATGGAGGGGAGAGGGGGAGAGGGTAGGGGAAGGTAGGAGGGAGAGGGTAGGGGAAGGATGGAGGGGAGAGGGTAGGGGAAGGTAGGGGGGAGAGGGTAGGGGAAGGTAGGAGGGGAGAGGGTAGGGGAAGGATGGAGGGGAGAGGGTAGGGGAAGGATGGAGGGGAGAGGGTAGGGGAAGGATGGAGGGGAGAGGGGGAGAGGGTAGGGGAAGGTAGGAGGGGGAGAGGGTAGGGGAAGGATGGAGGGGAGAGGGTAGGGGAAGGATGGAGGGAGAGGGTAGGGGAAGGATGGAGGGGAGAGGGTAGGGGAAGGATGGAGGGGAGAGGGTAGGGGAAGGATGGAGGGGAGAGGGTAGGGGAAGGATAGAGGGGAGAGGGTAGGGGGAAGGATGGAGGGGAGAGGGTAGGGGAAGGAAGGAGAGGGAGAGAGGGTAGGGGAAGGAAGGAGAGGGAGAGAGGGTAGGGGAAGGATGGAGGGGAGAGGGTAGGGGAAGTGGTAAAGAGTAAAGAGACTGTGATTCTGGCCAAAGTAAATAAAAAACATGGCTCAAAGTGGGTTTGAGGTCTCACACACTGGGGCTTCAAATCAGAGATTAAACTGCCCCCCCCATCCCCCGGCTTGTTGCCAACAAAAACCAGGGGTGCATACAGGTTAAAGGGGGGAAGAGGGGGCATAGAGGAAAAATGCCATTCCAAACACACCGTGTCGATCCAAATGGGATTCATTCAATCGTAGTTTCGGATAACCTTGACTGTTTTTTCACGAGGGAGAGCACCATTCAGCTTACAGCACACTTCCTCTAAAAGGATTTACCTGTTTGTGTACACCACCGAGCGTGCATATCAATAAAGAAACTCTGGGTTGTGATCTTTAATACATAAACCAAGCTTGTGCACAAGGAGACATCCAAGAAATGTTCTTCTCTACTACTCAGAATCTGAACTGTAGAATCAATCGCAATTGTTTGGTCACAGACTTGTGGAGGTATCTCCCCTTTTACAGTAAGTGTAAAATGATTAATAATGCATTCCCTCACATGAGTATGGTCTCCATTGGGTGATAATCATATGATCCTAAACACCCACACCAGTGCTCTTCCAGAGTACCTTAGAAAAAAACCTCTAACTCACTGACAATGTCAATTGCTAGCTCAGCGTGTCACAACCCGACCTTGTGGTCAACGTGCTCTATTCAGATGAAGTAGCAGTAAATTAGCTCCTGGTTACTACGTATTTCCCTCCAAGAGAAATGTTTTGTGAATTACTTTGGTGTTTAGTTATAGTAAAATAGATAAGTCAAATGCATTATGTCAAAAATACACAAAATAAAGCTTAACACCGTTGCACATTTTTAGACAAGAATAACTATTTCCAAAATGGTCTCCTATTTGCAAAAACTAAAATAAAGTGGGCACCATATTCACGAGAAGTGGCAATCACAACGCCAACAAAACGGTGGCATAACATTATGTCTTTCATAACAGGTCATGACTGAATCACAACCAACCCTCCACTTACATCAACAGGTATTACTTTTGTTAAGAGGCAGGAGAGTAGGTAGTTTTAACATCTGACCTTTCAGAACAATGTCATATCTGTTATGGATTTTTGTCATGATCCCCCCCGTGCTGTCCTGGTACGTATGATGTCACTCTTATGACAGACGTTTTGTAGTGCACTTCAAGTAAAGTACCGGCCCCAAAAATGGCCATAGCCCTATTCCAATCCCTCCCCAAAATGTACTTATTGAAGAATGCATGTGAAAGGGCAGCCCACTCCTCACACGGACATGCACGGGTGTGGGTATGGCATGAGTAACAGATAACAGTCAGGCATCCTTTCATCAACAAGGCCCGACACAAGATAACCAGTACAGTCCAAACATGTCACCAAAGCCCATCCAAGCATGCCATTCAGAATCTAGTATGGTGTGGGTCACACTCAAAATCAAAGAAAGGAAATCCAACTTAAAATTCACAAAACCATTGAGTCTTAACAGCATAGCCAACATCACAGTGTGTGGGTGTGTTCCTCAAAGCTCTGTACCAAGAACATTGGATGTTGTTGTTGTTGGTTTTTTTTGGGGGACGACGACTCACGGCCACTTAAATACCGTTGCCAAATTTGAAACACTTGAATATTAAATAAGTACATTTATAAGGGAAGTCCAATTAGGTTTAATTGTATGGACGTTGGAATAGGAGATCACCAGTTTTGGTTTTGACGGTTCTGTTCTCTCCCTTGGGGTGGGAGTCAGACAATGGACGGAGCATTGGTGGTTGAGTGAATTAGGTTTTTACAGAAGATTATGTAACCTTTCACCCTTGGCCACCACTTACATCTAACTTCTAACGCTATGCATTTATGTAGCCTTTGATCAATTCTGATTGGCTCTACCCTCAGAATGTCTCCAGGATATCTGTTTAAACAGAGCATCATTAGTTCAAGGTCAGACAATAAACTGCAGCTTGGTTATATCCTATCCATCTTGAGATGGGTCGGCTGACAGTAGCAGATAAAGCTGGGCCCCTCAGTATACTGTTGCAGGTCGACATTTGCATCTCGAGTCAATGCCTTCACCCCACTACCATTACCTTGATGTAGTACTGTATTCGAAATGAGTATGGGATAGAGTGGAGTGGACGGCTTTATCATGCACCTGGTACTGTAAGCTCTCGCTCTCTCTCTCTCTCTCTCTCTCTCTCTCTCTCTCTCTCTAGAGTGTGTGATGTGGGGACTTCTGCTCTTTCTCTGTGATGATACCCTTTAGAAACACAAACCCAGCAAAAAAAGTTAAAAAAAAAGAATCCCAATTGCATTGACACGTCTCCTCATTCACAAAGACGAGGAGCCCAACCGGCACATATAGAATAGTGATCTTAATAGACCACAAATTTGGAATCGGTAACAAAGACATCATCCTATTTCAAGCCCCACTGTGGTGATAAAGACAGCTCAGTGGACGAAGGTGAAGAAGCAGTCAAGAGAGAACGCCAGAGTACTGCGCTAACTCTAAGTGGGCGGTACGTGGAAGGAGTTCAGTGACAAAATGGAGGTCAGAAGAAGGCGGACATTATCGGCCATTTTGGTGAGGCAGTCTGTTCTGTCCCAAAATGAAGAAGGGGGAAGCCAAAATAATGTGTGGCCTTTAGTGTCACCTTGAAGCTGAGATTACACCCTCTCGGTGCCTGAGGACACAGGCGTGATATGGAGATCCTGAAGTTACACTCATGGAGCGAGACCGAGCACATTTACATAGAAACCACATGGGGCTGCCTACATCAACACACCTTGGCTGGCTCATCAAAATGGAGATTATTACATGAGGGATACTGACAGAAATCCTGGCTGGATATCTGATAACAGCAAACAGTAGGTTCAGAAGATTTTACAGTGCCTCACTTTTCCATCATCGTACAGGTGGAAGACAAGCAGCCAAATGATTATGCAGATATGTCTCAGCTTGGCCGAGAATTATCAGATTGGAAAGATTATAGAAATTAGGTCGAGACTGGGAGTAAATTGATCTCTGTTTTGTGCCAAAAAATATGCATTTCTTAATTCATACAGGGCTCCAAGGATACAGATATCTGTGGTTTTGAGGCAGGCTATCATCTCCAGGACTCCTTTAAACAAACATCTACTTAGAAATGGCTGGCTTCCACATTGGCCAGCGAGAAAATAAGGTGTAATCTAGCTTTCTTTCCCAACAGTTACACAGAAATGCACAGCAGGACATGCAAGCACATTCAAAACCAGGCAGGCATCGTAGTAGGAGTGCAACATTCACATGCAATTAGCACAGCACAGTGTTCCTGCATCATTGACAATGTGGATTAAGTTTTTATTGTATTTCTCCAGACACTAACTACAAACCAACTACATTAATATGTAGATATCAATATAGGTCTGCAAAACAAGCGAACAAAATTGAATCATTGGCCAAGTCTTCTGGGCTCACTTGTTAAATTTCCTTCGGCGGGATCATGTCATAGTTTGAGGACTCTATTGTGAGAGGACAAAAATGGGAGAATATCGACCCTGCGGTATTCAAGGCGTCAATTGGTTGAGTGTCCATTTATAACTAATTGGTGCAAGGTACAGTGGGAACCGACAAACCCCTCATTTGTGTCTGAGATGAGTGAGGGCTCAAAAGAGATGATTAGGTACATTTGCCTAATGAACTGTGTCGCTGAACGGTGTTGAGACAGAGGATTTCAAAGGCAGCGGTGGCTTAGTTGAGACGGACGAGGAGAGAAGACACACAGAAGAGACCACGCATGTTGAGAGCCCCACAGCACAGCAGTGTGTGGGTCAACTATTGTGAGATGTCAGTAACCCTCAACTGCAACTTGTTGGTTCCACTGCCCATAGTAGTGTTAGGTTGAGGGGAGGGATACGGTACAGTGTGTCATTAGGTTTGTCTAAAATAGTGGGTAGTCTGGACCAGGTCCTATCAGAAGCCACTAAAAGTATTGGTGATTACAACCACTAAACGAGGAAACGTAAAACTAATGCCAATAAAATCCCAAGTCCTGGGAGACATGGCAAAGTGTTTCATTATTTATTCTTCCCCTTCTGCGTTGGCGAGCGTACAGGCAGAGAGGTGACCCTGTCTCTCTCCGAGGCAGCCTACAGGCCTGCATGGGGGAGACATGCCCAGGGGAGAGTGCAGCCCTCCACTCTGCAGCAATTATTAAAGGGACTATTTTGTCGCAGTTGGAACCCAACGTGGTTCTGGACATGCTTTTGCAGACCCAGCAGGGTCACTTTACAGAGAGACAGAGCTCGTATTCTTGGGCCTAATCCTCAGCAGATCCATAGATAGACATCTAACATGCAGAAAATATAAATATATCATAGTTCTCAGAGGAGACAGCTAGGGGAAGTCAGTGAGCAAGTCTGCTATCTCTTCTGCCTGAATGAGTGATATGCCTGATCGAACAAACTTGTTGAACCTCATGTATTTCCGTCGCCCAACAACCTGGCTCTTGCCCAAAATCTATGTAATTTATTCATAAGCACTCTGGAGAGGTAAAATGTACAGGCAAGTTCACTGCAGTCGGTGACATGAGATTTAATACAGATCTGTCTCTGATTCGTATTAATATCTGCTGCTCCAAATTCAGCACACACCGACTGTTACACTTTATGTCAAAAACTCCTTCGAAAGCTGACGAGAAGCTAGATTCAAGAAACTCAATTTAGACGCGAGCGAACAAACAGAGCTTTGGTCTGCAATTAATTTGGCATCCTCTCGTCGGTATTAGATCGGGGTTATAACGCAAACGCATCAAAAAACCAACTGCTCCGTATTTGTTTTTGTCCAATTTGAGAACCTTAATTACCCGCCTTGCATCAATCTGAAAATCAATTCAGACATGCTGAAAAGGTGGCCCAATTAATAATAAAGCAGAGTTTGATTGAGTCTGCCGGCTGCTGAAGGACAGGCAGCAGTCAGGCAACAAACCAAATGTATCTGATTGCCTTCATTGGAAAATATAAAAACCCATGCAGAAGTCATTATATTGGCTATTGATCTTCATTATACTGTAAAAGGCACCTCTAATAGCGGCGTGAAATATCCACTGAACCCAATCTAGCCCAATCAGGTCTAATGTTTAGTAATGGATTGTTATAAATAAGATGACAGGAACACTGGCTGTGTACACACTTATTATTTCATCACAAAGGGATTCAAGAAGCAACAACTTTACAAAGAAAAAAAAAAAACTACCACAAACAAAATAACCACAACTAACACTTATTGTTTTTAAGGAAAATGAAGTTACAAAACGGAACAAAACGACGGATCACACAACACCGACACCACCACCACACAAAAGGAGTAACTAAAAGAAGAAGCAAACTAAGTTCTCAATTAGGAAAATAGTGGGTGGGTAACAGAAGTAGTACAGAGTGAAACAAATTGAAAAAACAAACAAAAATACAGGAAATAATGCAGAAAGAAAAGACAACGCCCAAAGGAATTCTGTTCAGGCATGCAAGCGTAGTTACATTCTCCCATCATGCATCAGGCCATGTTATTTCCAAGTGGTACGTTTCCATGACAACAAGTGCAAGAAAGCTTTCAGAGCAGAAGCAATACCAAAGGATACCAACGAGAAAAGGCCCCACAATGCAAACTTAAAAGTAAGAAACAAAACCCGAACTAAATGGGTTTGTTTGAATCATTTCTTCTTTTGAATAAGAATAAAGAAAATTGTCCTTCATAAATATTTAGCAGTTTTGATATAATTTGTTTAGAATTTCTTCAAATTAGTAATGAATTGAGCTTTGTAATAAATAAATAGATGTAAAATTTTCAACATGTTTTTTTTTTATGTGGGTAAAAAAAGTAAAAAATAAAAAACACACCAACCTTCTCGAAGCTCTGAGGGATGTAAAGGGGTTGATGCAGAACACAATGACATGAGGAGAAGAGAAAAATAGGGGAAACACAGAGAGAGTAAAAAAAGCCACCTCAAGGCGTTTAGCTGTAGCTACATTTCTATTTTGTTTTTCCTCGGCTGTCTGTCTCTGCTACCAGTGACAGCCATCTTTAAGAAACTTGCCTGGCCACTTAAATAAGATTTGACCCAAAAACAAATCAGATTCACCCCAGTGGCCTGTTAGGAAAAGTGGGCCACCACTGGAGTCAAATCAAGCGTATCATCATTATAAAGATTCACAAGCTCCTTAGCCAACCATGGTGGCCAAATTTGCTTTCATCAGAGAAGGAAACAAAAATACAGAGAAAATTAAGAAAACCAATGAAACAACCCCAAGGTAAAAAATAAAATAACAAATAGAAGGACACAGTTTGTGCTCAAATTAGCAGCTACAGTATAAAATATATTTACTCCAACCAGGTGGTTATGACCAAGCCAAAAGGTGACATTTTGACAATGGACTGGTCTGTGGCTGCAGTCTTCTAAACAACTACTGCAAATACTGATATTGGGTAATGCTCACTTGAGGTTTGATCCCTACTGGAGCTGCTAATTTCAAGTGTAATTTGATTTGTGATCAAAAACATACTAGTCAACATCAAATATTAGAATTGATTGATAAACTAAAACCAAAAAGAGACAGTTGACACAATCACAAATAACATGTGTGCCCCTGGATACATCTCGGTCTTCTGTACAGACCGTCCTGGTCTTTTAGGAAAATAAAAAAGGTGCTGTTGCTTTTGGGGATTGCATCAGTTACTGGAACTAAGCTATGGTGTGAGGACACAATGTCTATTTTGACTATAGAACTCTTCTATACATTCTAAGATTACACAATGTTCCCAATAAATGTTTGTTTATCACATCAGTGGGTCTTCTATTCTGCCACAGAGGACATGCGCTGCTTGACTCCGAGTACCAAAGCATCACAGAGACTGCACGGCCACTTAGAGATGCAGTCCGGTATCTTAAGCACTTACAAATTCTTAACATATTGTCTTTTCTTTTTTTTGCAGGACGTAACGTATCATGCGAAATAGATGACGTAGTACACAATTGTTGGGGACCCGTTTTGGCTCGTGAGCGCTACTTTCAAAATTACTGGCTGAAATTATACAAAAGCTTTAAGATGGCCCTTTAATAGAGGAGTGGTAATATAGCGTTAGGACTTTTAGTAAGCAGCTCCTCCTGAGGCCATGAAGACAACAGCAACAATGAAAAGAGAGCTTCCTGACCCATTTTTATAATGTAAGACTTGTGAATTATTTAGTGGGAACAAAGTTATCTGCTACACTGCCGGTACAAACTGAGCAGATATGTAAGGCATCTTTTTTGAATATGCACACAATAAATAACACATGCCTAAATATGAATCTGCCTCTTATTAAAGCCGCCTCAAGAGGGATTAATTGTCTTTTAGCGTTAGTGGCAGGGAGCAACTATTGTTTTCATCGCCTGTTTTGTAAGAAAATGAAATATTTCCTCAGATTCATTGTTCTTCGTATCTTCACAATTTCAGAACATAGCACTTTAAATTACGTAATTTAAGACCAAACTCCAAAATAGTAATGTGGGAATGAACAAGTTTCTACTTGTTTCTATTATAGCGATGCTGTAGGCATTTTATTGCAGTTCAAACCGTTTTTCTCAATCTGAAAGGAAGACTGGGGGTTGACATTTTGATTGGTTTGCACTAGGTTTTGCCACCCAATCAAAATCAGACTTACCGTCACATTCCTGTGCCTGAAAATGTATCAGAAAAAACATCCTCGGAGGCTGGCTTTAAGACCATTACTCAGAGAATCACATGGGCGATTTACAGCAAACACATTTAGAAGCCTATTACAAGTTTCACACCCCTACTTTACAAATTACTGACCGCAAACTTTGTGGTCATAAAAGCATCCATTTTGTATACTGTATCTGCTATTTAGGGTAGATGGGGCTTTCAGAGAGGGCGCATATCAAGATTAAAAGACACCAATTTAAACGTAACATTATAACAGTACCTGGAGGGTTAGTTGGCGGATACAGTTAAACACTCTCCACCATCACTGCAAGTGAAATTAACATTTATGGGGAACAATACTGGTATCAATGCCACAATAATTATATTAATAAGTCTGATTTTTCTACACAATAGTGGCCTATTCGAAGTTAAGTACTTTTATTTCCCCCCTGGTCACCGTTTGTTAAAATTTTACTTCGTAGTGCACTCAGACTGAGCTTTCCTCTGGCAGCCATTTTTGTCAACGGACTAGAATGTTTTCTGGCCTCCGGCACCTTGTTGCACCCTACCTCGCACATATAGGTTAGCAGGGGATGAGTAGCGCACGCCTTCCACGTTAGACGCCACGCACTCGTACTTCCCCTGGTCCGTCTCCTCGCTGTTCTCAATCTGCAGGGCGCCTGGGAAAGACAACACCCGACAAAGAAAAAGAGAGAGAGAGAGAGAAAGAGAGAGAGCGAGCGAGCGAGCGAGCGAGCGAGAGAGAGAGAGAGCGAGAGAGCGAGAGAGCGAGAGAGCGGAGAGAGAGAGAGAGAGAGAGAGAGAGAGAGAGAGAGAGGAGGAGAGGAGAGAGAGAGAGAGAGAGAGGAGAGAGAGAGAGAGAGAGAGAGAGAGAGAGAGAGGGAGAGAGTAAGAGAGAGAGAGAGAGAGAGAGAGAGAGAGAGAGAGAGAGAGAGAGAGAGAGAGAGAGAGAGAGAGAGAGAGAGAGAGAGAGAGAGAGAGAGAGGGAGGGAAGGGAAATGACTTGATTAGTAATTCCATAACGGCAGGGGAGTCAGAAACCTTTTTAATGGAAAGTATCCCTTATACATTTCTCAAAATTGTTCTCTTAATATGAATACATACTGCTGTGATAAGCAGCCTCCCACTCTAGCCTCGCTAACCCATGATTTAAAAAATATATACATTAAATTGGTGAAAAGTATACATTTGCTGTTAAATGTTGATGGAAAGGATCCTCGGACATGTTGTTCTACCCACGAGTGCCAGAGGTGTGATAGACAGGCTACTGAGAGGATAAAATTGAATGGGGATTGACACATAGAATTCACTGAAGGAGTGTGGGGGGTCGTGGGAAGATCTCCTGACAAATGGTTCATCAGTTCATGTCCAAAACAAGTAACGTTGAAGTGCTCTGCTTAGTGCAGCACTTCTATCCTCGCTGCAGCCCCACCACGGAAATAATTGCTAACATTAACCACGTTTCCATCCACAGTGTTTATGCAAGTAAAGTCATGCCGTATAAAAATTTTTTTACGACAGGTGTGATGGAAACAGGAAGTGTAGGTACATTTTCATAAACGTCGAACGGATAATTTATTCGTTCGACGTGGTGGGATCTTTTTTTGTCTGTAAAATTAATTATGCGACAATTGCGGTGGAAACTCCTTTATCAAATATTGATATAATAAACCATCATGAGGAAGTAAACTTGGAGTCACGGCAGGATATGCTACGTTGTAGGCTACTACCACTACGATGTGGGAAAAGCATTAAGAGTTTATAGGCAGATAAAGTACGATATGATGAACTTCACGGTGGTTAGGCCTATATGATGAACGGTGATGAGCTGGAAGAAAATGTCCAATAAATATTGAGGGTTTTATTTGAATGCTGGTGACATGATGACTGATGTTGGGCTGCAATGATCAAATTAAAATGATATTGCTCTTATCCATATTATTTATCGCAACAGTTTTTTTGGGGATAAAACCTTTGCTAGAGTTGATAATGCGATGAAAACACATAAAAAACTTCTGCTTTTTATTCGGTACATGGAAACTTAAGGCCAAAACATTTTTTTTTTATGTGCTCTGTGTCATCACGCACAGCATTTTATCCGCAACAAGTCAGTTTGATGGAAACACACCTTGTGGCATAATGTGTATATTTTTGTATGCATATTTTTTTTTATATTCACATGGAATTCACATGTCGCTAATTGGATGGAAACCTAGCTAGTGAGATAACTAATTGTGTATGTCCGCATCAGTCACTATAGCAACAGCTTTAACCTTAGAACACGCCAGGTAAAAGATGACATACAAAGCCCAGGTTCATGTTCAAGTCTCAATATTGGGAACCGAAGAGTGAGACTGGCTCAAGCTAACACAGTAAACAGTGTGGAGAATAAAGTGGATGGAAAACAGAGGTGAAACTATGGGGTGTCAGATCATTCCTCGTTAACGCGTGACGATGATATCATTAGGGCTCCTGCCTGGCTCGGGCCAACTGACAGATTGCCGTCCCTGCCTCCCTGACAAACAGAGCGCCGGCGCTCGTTAGAGTTTAGCCAAGGCACATCAATACGCCACTGGGCCTGTGCTCCTTTGCCAGATACAACACCCCTTCAGAAAACAGATATATCCCTGCAGAAATCTAACATGTTAAAGTGACCCTAACATTCAGGTGTAAACAGGTCCCTATAAACAGCTATGTGTTATATTACTTCCTCTGACAACCTGCTTCAATGTCCACCTAGGATCTCTAGCTCAGAGTATGTGCAGCGTGAAAGAATAGAATGAAACTAGATTCATTTTGAATTCTCTTCTTTATGTTCCCTTTTTCTCTCTCTTCAGATTGGCTCATCCCGTGCCCAATGGGGAGTCCTATCTGGCATGGTGCTCACGTCCAGCAAACTGAAACAGTCTACCTGCATGAACGCAGGTGGTGGACCTGACATGGATCTGTTTGATGTGCGCCTTGCGCAGCGAGTGCCAGCGCCGCCGCAGGTGGGCTGGAGCGTGGTCAAAGGCCTCCTCGGTTGAACAGCAGGGTGGGCCGTTGAATAAGAACCATGTGAAGTCCAACTCTGGGAAGAGACAGTTCCAGAAAAATGTCTGCCAGTAGCAGCGCTGCATCCTCAGTTCTGGTATCTTTCAGCTGATTGAAGACCGGGGAAAGATTTTTTAATGGCTCCATAAAGTACTTGGGTTAAATAAACCATACACTCTTAGAAAAAAAGGTTCAGGAAGTTCTGCAGCTGTCCCCATAAGAGAACCGTTTTTGGTTCGAGGTAGAACCCTTTTTGGTTCTAAGTAGAACTATTTTGGGCTCCATGTAGAACATTCTATGGAAAGGCTTCTACATGGAACCCAAAAGGGTTCTACCTGGAACCAAAAGGGGTTCTTCAAAGGGTTCTCCTATTGGGACAACCGAAGAACCCTTTTCGGTTCTACTGTAGATGGCACTTTTTTTTCTAAGAGTGTAGAGCCGGGGTGATTACAACGACGTTATCTCCCTTCCTGTGACCATAGATCTTTGCCCCTCTGGCCAAGGAAGCGCTTTAACACTAGCAAATTTGTATTTTACATTGCAGTCGCTCTTATCCAGAGTGACTTACAGCAGAAAGCATACATTTTCATACTGGTGCCCCGTGGGAATTGAACCCACAACCCTGGCGTTGAAAGCGCCATGCTCTACCAACTGAGCCACACGGGACAGTTGTGTTTATTTCTCTATTTCTCTGAGAGTTCCTGTACCAAAACGAATAGACCTAAAAGCATTTTCTACCTAATTCCTACCGATGCCAACTGAAACACGAATTCCTAACCTTTCCCTAGCACACACAAACAATCAATTACTATTATTGATTGTTTGTGTAAAACCTCACTGATTCAAAGGGAGCGGATCTCAAGATGACTACACAATCAGCCAAGGCTAATTAATTATACACTAATTAAAATCAACGAGAGGCTCCTGTGGATTGAGCTTTTTCAGTCGAGGAGCGACTTTGAGTGAGTGTGTGTGTTCTATCTGTGTTTACTGCTGTTGGTAAGACTCTCTGCTAGGAGCCATCAGCTGGTTCTAGGGTCTGCACTGACTTCATTACATATTTTCAGCCATTGTTTCAAAGTAGATATGAGGAGTACAGAGTTCTTAACCTGGGAAGAGCAGGTCCAAATCCTTACTTTATTCTGTTTCAAGTCGCTTTCTCCCTCGATCTGTCAGTCACTTTATTGTAAAATCGCTTCCTGGAACAGAGCTGGAAATATCTTGACAAACTAATTAATGGTTTCCCATTGCGTTGGTGCTATATATTTCATATTCTTCCTTTCTGTTGTGTAAGTCTGCTCGAATTGTGTCTGCCTGTGTCAAAGAACGTCATTATTGTATACAACGGCTATCATTTCTATTCAAACCCATTTGTATCCGTCAAAAAAAGTGTTTTTTAAATAATTCCATGAAATGACAATATTTTGATGAACTGATCTGTAAAAGTCTGACCATTGAGTGTCTTATCACAATAAAACAAACAAAATAACATTCTGCCTTGAAGCAATGTGTTCAAAAAAACGGATTATCATAAAATGCAAAGTAGCGCATATTTAAGGAGGTTTTGCCTCATTAGCATATTTTAATTTTAAAATAAATAAATACAACTTGTACGACAATAATATATTATATTTATGTATACTTTCAACTGGTAAAGCTTCAGTCTGATGCAAGTAAAGGAAACAATATTCCCTATTAGCCTGTGGTGCCTGGCCTTAATGCAAAGTGCTTCAGACTCTCTCTCTCTCTATGTCTTCCCCTCTTCTTTCATACAACACGTTGGAAATGTACGTCTTTTTGACCCTGCAGTCCCTGGACAACTGAGGGTACCGTCTTTAAAGACAATCCAAACAAAATGTCTTTGATGTTCAGTTTCTTTCCACCCCCCTTCCCTGACACACCACCCCGCCGCCTTTTTGAAATACCCTCCCTCCTTTCCCTTTGTCTTTGGTTTTTTAATGACTATTTTCTGTGTATTGTGCATAATTGCACTCCTAGAACCCTGGCAGCACCCTGGCAGCAACATGGCAGCCTGTAGCTGGCAGTGTGTGCTTGGCCATTGGCGTTTTAAGACACACAAAAAAAAATGACACACAAATAATAAAAGCTAAAAACTATCTCGCACCAGCAAGTGGCTATGTGCACAAAACTCCACATGGCCACACAATGGGGGGCTTACAGATAGAGACCTGCTGTATATTTTTAAAGATAAACAGCAATGTACAGCGACACTAGCAAAATGCCCACGGAACACGTCAATAAAGCTCACTCCCAGCAGAACTTGCGGCACGCCACGAACCCTCTCCAGCTGTGAAGCCTTATCGCAAGCACAACAATACCGATAATGCTAACGTTTTCCAGGCGCACGTCTACTTTGTTAAATCTCATTAGAGAAAAAAAAATAGGACGCGCTTGCCATACCACGCATCTAAAGGGCCATGTTTATGGCTGATTAGTCATATAGAATCTATTGGTCGACCATTGATCAGTCCGTCACTGCTGGACTAGTTATAAATGAGACACCTAGTAAAAACTAGAGGTAGTGAGATGCTCTAGACACAACTATGTGGTATTGATACTACTACAATACACGAGGGGCTATAGAGAAAAGAGAGGCTCCTATCGCCAAATAGCCTGGCTCTCCCAAAAACACATCCCTTTCAAGACAGGCCTCTCTCAACTCCCCTCAGACAACCACCTCACAACATCATCACTAGAGGAATGGGAGGAGGTGATGGGGTTGTAGACCGTCAAACACACGCCAGTTTATTAGGACTGGGTGGCGATGCCGAAGGAGAGAGAGAGGGTAAGGGAGTGAAGGGGGCTGGCACAGACAGATTTTTCATTCTAGAAAGTGCCCGTGGCCACAGGCTGCCCACCCTTTTGCAGATGAACGCAGGCTTGGCCATGTGAACCCCCCCCCCGCCCCCCCCAGTCCCATTTGGGTAATTCAATTATTATGGGCTGGCAGGCCCTGATTGATTTGTTTAGGAGATCAATAAGATGGCTGGCTGTAGTTTAACACCGCTTGCAGAGCTTGTCCAGGCCTGGTGGTGGATTGGGAGTCTCTTCTTCTCGTTTGAGGTTTCATCTCTCCCTTTTTCTTCAACTCTGTTCATTTCTCATCCTTCTCACTCCGCACTGGTACTCTCCACCTCCTCTTTTCAACTCCCTCTCATCAACTTTTCTCACAGACCTCTCTGTCCTTATTTAAAGCCACACCTTTAAATACTAAACAACTAATTCAAACTGTTGGGAAAAAACACTTTCCCAACTTTGTTTACGAACAGTGACAAGTGTACTTTCCCATATTAAAGCGTGCAGGAGAGAGAGAGAGAGAGAGACAGAAAGACAGCTACAGTGAGTGAGAGAGAGAGAGTAGAGAGAGAGAGAGAGAGAGAGAGAGAGAGAGAGAGAGAGAGAGAGAGAGAGAGAGAGAGAGAGAGAGAGAGAGAGAGAGCTGTGTGTTTGAATAACAGGAGCGGGGACAAGTGACAGCCCTGTCCAAATCTGGTGTCTCCTCTCTCTCTGTCACATGGGCCACGCTCCACCACCCCCACAAGGTCGTTGGATGTGAGCACGCCAGCAGGGGACCACGAGACATGATGCCATTGCTGTCACCGTCCATCTGGCAGCTTGTATCTCTCTCATAAAACCTGTTATGAAGCAGGTAGGGAGTCCATTGCCTTCCTTCAGGGCAGTGCATAGGTAGGGAGTCCACTGCCTTCCTATAGGCCAGTTCTCAGGTAGGTAGTCCACTGCCTTCCTACAGGCCAGTTCTCTTGCATGGCGACAGTTGTGCGAACAGTAGTTTGGTCACAGTTTTGGGACTTTGTTCGCTTGCTAACCCTTTCAATACACACAGAGGTAAATCACACGAAACAAGCCACTGTTATGTATCACAGAATCTGCTGTGGCTTAGAGGGACATTAGTGTCTGTGGAGCTGACATCCAGAGATCACCACTTCTTATACCTCAAACCAGGTGGTACAGTCCATCCCCCACACCTCTTACCACTCCTTTTGGTTCAGCCTGGTTCCCACCACCCTTTTGCTTTGATGTCCCCACAAACCACCTGTGTCCCTATAAATCACCTCAGGCAGTTGTGGTGGAGCTGCCAGCAGAGCTCCAGTAGTGAGGGGAAATCTCTGTTGTGGATCGCTAATCTCATTATGTAAATGAAAAGTTCATAAAGTCACGCTCGCTTTTGTTCGCCACAATTTGATTTATGGGGACCTTTTTATGCCAGACATTATGAGCATGGTTCTTCGCTGGTTTACGGGCAAGGCTCTGCTTGCGCGGTTCAAGGATTTCTCCTTCATGGACTGAGAGTCGTGGAGTAATTGCAATTTTGTTTAATGTCTATTGGTTCTCTCATGTATGTTAGTGAAAAGATATGGCAGGGGAATATCTTTAACTGCTGAATACTAGCATCACAGAATTATAGAGCTAAAAAGTAAAGAAACAAACAAACAAACAAACAAACAAAAACAAACAAACAAACAAAAAGATGAACTAGTTGGTCATAATAGCATCCCAACCACCCATCGTCGCCAAACCCACTGGCTCCAGGTCATCTATAAATCACTTCTAGGCAAATCCCCACCTTATCTTAGCTCATTGGTCACCATAGCAACACCCACCCGTAGTATGCGTTCCAGCAGGTATATCTCACTGGTCATCCCCAAAGCCAACACCTCCTTTGGTTGCCATTCCTTCCAGTTCTCTGCTGCAAAAGACTGGAACGAACTGCAAAAATCTCTGAAGCTGGAGACTCTTATCTCCCTCACTAACTTTAAGCATCAGTTGTCAGAGCAGCTTACCGATCACTGCACCTGTACACAGCCCATCTGTAATTAGCCCACCCAACTACCTCATCCCCATATTGTTATTTACATTGTTATTTATTTTGCTCATTTGCACCCCAGTATCTCTATTTGCACATCATCTTCTGCACATCTATCACTCCAGTGTTAATACTAAATTATAATTGCAATTATTTTGCACTATGGCCTATTTATTGCCTTACCTCCATAACTTACTACATTTGCACACACTGTATAGAGATGTTCTATTGTGTTATTGACTGTACGTTTTGTTTATTCCATATGTAACTCTGTGTTGTTGTTGTTTTTATCGCACTGCTTTGCTTTATCTTGGCCAGGTCGCAGTTGTAAATGAGAACTTGTTCTCAACTGGCTTACCTGGTTAAATAAAGGTGAAAATAAAAATAAATAAATAAATCCCTGCCTACCACTATTGGACCAATCTCCCAAAATATGAGGTGAAATACTAACAGAGAAATGGGATGTTTACCTACCTGCTTATCCCTGTAAAGAAAGCAATTTTATTACAAACACAGTAAAGACTACTTTAAAACAACACATTAAAAATATCAACTTTGTGAGAATTTGCATCAAGTGTGCCCAAGCTAGATTATCGAGAAGAGAGAGGGGTGGAACAATCCGCCGTGGTAGCAATCATTTCCCATAATTTCCCGCGTTACATTCAACCGTGACATCCTCTCCCTTATAGTCTATCATTTGGTTTGGATGCTGTTTAAAGCAGTGGCCACAGCCATTTTAGAGACGCCCATCACCTATTCCCGTTCTACCCCACGTCACACTGCAGCAACTGGGGAAGCAAATCAAACGTCATTTATGCACGTTTTTCCAACATTCTGGGAGTGTCTCCTGCCAGGACTCATTAGGAGGCAGAAGAGAGGCAGAACATTAACATACATAATGTGGTCATAGCAACGGGAGAGGATATAAGGGCTGACAGAGGGGGGGGGGGGCTGAACAGTTTACCCAGCATTCATTAGCATGGCGAGATCAACAATTACCCATGCGAAACCCACCTCACCATCTCCAAACATTTGAAATGTCAGAGTTAAAAGCAAACAAACCACCCCTAATAACCCCCCAACCACCACCCTTCTCCCCCCAACCACCACCCTTCTTCCCCCAACCACCACCCTTCTCCCCCCAACCACCACCCTTCTCCCCCCAACCACCACCCTTCTCCCCCCAACCACCACCCTTCTCCCCCCAACCACCACCCTTCTCCCCCAACCACCACCCTTCTCCCCCAACCACCACCCTTCTCCCCCAACCACCATCCTTCTCCCCCAACCACCACCCTTCTCCCCCAACCACCACCCTTTTCCCCCAACCACCACCCTTCTCCCCCCAACCACCATCCTCCTCCTACTAAACACCCGTCGCTCCACCAGATTGTAATTGCTCGGTAATTCTCACATTCAAGGGGTAAACAAACACAGAACACACACACATTAAACAATTGCACGCCAAGGATGGAATGAAACACAAAATAGAAAAAAAAACAGACACACACGTAGACAAAGACACAGAGGACAAAAAATGAACGTTAGCTGGTAATAGAAAAGGCTTGATTTGTTTGGAGAAGGAGCTAGCTCAGTTTAGTCACTTCATTTGAATAGGAGTGTTTAAATCTGGTTAGATTAGAGGTGAAGGTTCAGTTGTGTTGTTAGTTATAGTCTTACCTCGGATGGGGGTACCCTCTGGAAGAAGAGATACAAAACGAAGAAGACAACAGTTTAGTTCAAGATTAACGTTAGTAGGAGTTATTTGTTTGGTGAATCAACCAGTTCCTTGCTAATTTGCCGTCATGATCAAAGTGTTTAAGAGTTTCTTATTCATTGGGATTTGAAAGACCTCCCACTGCTGGTCTCACAAAGGAACAGAAAGTTGGTATGGTGGGCACGCTCTTGTCCCCTTCTCTCCTCCTCTCCCTCTCTTCTCCTCTCACTCTCTCCTCCTCGCCCTCTCTTCTCCTCCTCCTCTCCCTCTCTCCCTCTCTTCTCCTCCTCTCCTCCTCTCTCCCACTCTCCTCCTCTCCTTATCTTCTCCTCAGCCATATTAAGGCAGGAACACAATGCAGTGCCTGAGCTCGGAGGGAGGCTTGGGGTCATTGCCACTATTAACACTGATAAGGGGAGTCGAAAGAGGATTGGACCTAAGTCGATGTGCCTGCTAAGATCACATAGACCTTTCCCAGCCAAGTGACCTTGCGGTCTGGGATGCCAAACAGTTGACAGCCCTGGAACATTTACATTTTAGTCATTTAGCAGACGCTCTTATCCAGAGCGACTTACAGTTAGTGAGTGCATACATTTTTCATACTGGCCCCCCCCGTGGGAAATGAACCCACAACCCTGGCGTTGCAAGTGCCATGCTCTACCAACTGAGCTACAGGGGACTATAGTCTGGTACCAGACTACCAGACTACCAGGACTCTGTAGCAGAGAGGCTGGCCAGAGGCACTGTAATAGGCATGTGGATGGCACCTAATTGGGGGCTAGTGTGGCTCTCCTGGGGTCCTGAGTTGCTACCCAACCTAGGTCACCCTGGAATGGGGAGTTGAGTGGAAAGAGAGTCAACCTCCTAGTATTTTATTTGTTTTCTTTCACACCCTCTTACTATTCCTCTTAGTCTCTGCCATTGTGTGTGTTTTTACTCAACAATTTTGCTCTCGTTTTCACTCAGCCTCTCTACTTCTCCTCTCACACTCTCGTCCTCTCTAATGCTCTTCCTCTTGTCTGTGCCTCTCTAATGCTCTTCCTCTTGTCTGTGCCTCTCTTCCTCTCTCTTTCTCCCTACCTCTCTGTATGAGTCAGAACAGCAGACTGACAGAGCTCTGCCCTGGGCTACCCCCTGAGAGCGCCACCAGGGCGGCGCCAGCCCAGCGGAGGTGCCCTACTTAGTGCCGGGGCCCGCGGCACACAACGCAGGAAGGGGCTAAAGGTTAATGCGGCCTGTTGTGGCAGACTCTACAGCCCTGGACTGTGTGCCAGTGTGACAACAGGGAGCTACAATCACAGACACAAAACCCCTCTGTCTTTCATAGCTGGTCAGTACAGATAACCTAAGTCTGTAAGCCATGTTGGAACTTAAGACGTGATTTATAATGGATTCTGTTCTAGGGCTGCTGTTCCTCGTCTAGGTTCAGAGTGCTTCTTTGTTTTGCCAGCAGTGGGGAGGTGTGAGTTTTGAGCTTGGATGTTTTGACTGGTTTTTCGAATCTCCATGGATGTTACATCCCCATAAATATGGCTACTGTGGATCCTTTTTAAATGCTCATATCAGAGATATGGAACCACACAGAAAGGGGAACAGGGTTTGGGACTGTTAAGTTGTTAGCGTTAGAGGTCAAGGGCAGCAGGAAGCTTGTGTGTTAATTTGTTCTCTGAAGTTAGAATTTTAGTTAGGAGTAAGGAGTTACTAGTTAAGGTTTGGTTAGGTGGGGTTAGGTTAGGTTTGGTTAAGGTTAGGTTTGGTTAGGTTAAGGTTAATAAACCAGGTTTGTAAAACGAGGGTTGTCAACTCTGGATCCTGATTAAAACAGAGTGGATAGGGAGGAAGATTTAATAAATGGTGAAACCATGAAAGCAAAGACAAGGGAGCAGGAAGGGAACAGGAAGGGAGCAGGAAGGGAGCAGGAAGGGAACAGGAAGGGAACAGGAAGGGAACAGGAAGGGAACAGGAAGGGAACAGGACGGGAACAGGAAGGGAGCAGGAAGGGAGGAAGGGAACAGGAAGGGAACACGAAGGGAACAGGGAAACAAAGACTAACTATAGGTTTCATCCTTCTCTCAGAGCCTAAGCGAAGGAATGCCTTGTTAATTTTATCCTCTGAAAATGAGGAAAAATCCTTAAATTCAGGGCTCAATAGACTTACAATGCCACTCTATGTAAATTGAACACTGAAGGGCTCGGGTCAAGCTTAACCACTAAGGTTGATGAAAATCAGCATGTGTGGCACCGGTCCACCTGTATTATTACAGTATACACACGCAAGTCATAAACTCAGATTTTAATCTCTGGTGAACTGTGGCTTTATCAGCTTAGGGCAGAAGTGACCCAAATGTACCTCAACGGCCAACGACCTTCTGCACAATAGCCAGCAGTGTGGCGACATTGACTCTGCATAATGTCCCCATTCTTGCGTGTAAAATCCTTCTACATGTGAAGAAAAAAAACGTGTGGTTGTGGATGCGGCTAGCTGTCCAGAGGCTATGCCAATCTGGCCAGAGACTGTGTCCATCTGGGTTGGAGATGGAGGGAGGTGGGGGGTGCGGTGGGGTGGGGTGGTTAGGCCAAGTGCCAGGTTTTGACCCCCTCGGATATCTGGATGACCTTCTCGTTTCCATGGAGACCACTCAGGGCTCCTGGCACCCTGGATGTTAGAACACCACATCTGTCCATCTGAATCATGCCATCTCTTGCTGCTCTATCCCTGCCCCATGGATGACCTCTGTGATGTTCAGTGTATCTGGGCTGTGATGTTCAGTGTATCTGGGCTGTGATGTTCAGTGTATCTGGGCTGTGATGTTCAGTGTATCTGGGCTGTGATGTTCAGTGTATCTGGGCTGTGATGTTCAGTGTATCTGGGCTGTGATGTTCAGTGTATCTGGGCTGTAATGTTCAGTGTATCTGGGCTGTGATGTTCAGTGTATCTGGGCTGTGATGTTCAGTGTTTCTGTGCTGGGTGTATGCACATGTGTTTTTGAGCGTGTGTGTGTGTGTGTGTGTACAAAAATGCACACAGCTCACGTGGAACGCCAAACCATCCAGTATCTTGAGGAAGATTCGGGTCATATTCCAAACCTAATATAAAAAGAGACTGAATAAAAGACCTCATTCTTTATGATGTACGCATCCCACCTCCCTCTCTCTACCGCTTTCCATTTCTCTCTCTCTCTCTCTCTCCTCTCTTGATAATCTGCTCAGCCTGACAAGGCCAGCGAGGGCCTGGGGTCGGGAGCCATGGGGACAGGTGAGAAATGTCAGGCCTCCTTCACACCTCCAGAGGAGCTCACCTCGGGGACTCTGCATGCAAATATCAGCACAGCAGTAAGTATGGACCTGGCACATCCATCCAGCCAGCACCAGCACTGTCTCCAGAGGCTCAACACTACACGAGCCGCGTCCAAATGAAGGGCTTTATGTGCTTTTGTGTGGTTTGTGTGGCTAAAATGCCACATTGTTAAGGTGTGAGGTGTACATGGTAAACACACGAGCGTGTGTGTGATACTGGGATGCTAGCGTGTGTTTGTGAGGAAGAGGTGTAAGAGTTAGCCGTCCCCCCATCCACGTTGGGGGACCCATCAATCCCAGAATCCTCCCTGGGTTAAGTCTGCCTGAAGTTAAATCAAGTGCCACAGCAACAGCCAACCAACAACCAGATCACTCACAGACAAAAAAAGAGAGTCCCTATTCAGGAAGTTTAACCACCACAGGAACCTTTCCATCTTTCTTCATCAACGTCTCCAAGGGCACTGCCAGCAGTGCCAGGAGGGATGTACACACACCTGGGTACGTTCCCATATATCACTGACGCAGAGATGTCTGACACCAAAACTAATGAAGGCTTCAAACAAACAGAGAGAGGCATGGCATACTAGGTAGAGGAAAAAATGCAACCAAACTGTACTGAATAAAGACCCCCCCCCAAGAGAGAAACAATATTGAAGTATTTATTCTGCCTCGGTCATTTGAAGCGCGTCTGCTCCGTTCCTTTTGGAAAGGGGAGATTAAAAATGAGCGTTCGGCTGCTCGACTGGAAATGATCGCAGCTGAGGGGGTTTGGTAGACTGGGATCTCCAGTAACAACAGCAAGCAGTCTTCAATGGAGTCAGGCCCCTCAGCTAAAATCGCTATAATAGGCCTTCATATTTTAAAATAGGCAAAGAAGACTTGTTTTGCTCACAGACAACTAAAGGCATGCATTTGAATGCTTTCAATGCTCCAAATTATAACAGATGGGGCTCAAAAAGCAGGCCTCAGATAAAAATCTGAAGTGTGGAAATGTGGTTAAGAAAAAGCAGACCCGATCCATAACACTTGGAAAGGGCTACAAAGCTTTAGCTGGAGTTTTGTCAGACAGTTGGGGAGTACTGGGCAGCAGGAAAAGTATTTATTGAGGAAACGTTTGGCTAAGGAGGGAAGGTCGAGCTGGCAACAGCGTGGGGCTGGAGGGTTCCGCCACACAACACTCCTGCAACGCCCCCAAAACCTGGAAAGAACTCCAGTTCACCCCGTCACCACTACACCTTCCTGCCTTTATGGCAAGGAGACTTGTTTTTGTGCAAATTCTCAGGGTCACTGAAGCCCTCGACTGTGTGCTTTCTCATGTGTGTGTGTGTGTGTGTGTGTGTGTGTGTGTGTGTGTGTGTGTGTGTGTGTGTGTGTGTGTGTGCGTGTGTTGGTGGGGCAAAGGTAATATTTGTCTGTTCCTAAACCACAGGGTTCCTAGGTAACCTTCATCTTATTAATACTAGTACACTCATCTTATTAATACTAGTACACTCATCTTATTAATACTAGTACACTCATCTTATTAATACTAGTACACTCATGTTATTATCCTACATCTCAGTCCAATTCTACACAACAGCAGGTGGAACTGTCTACACAGGTGGTGAAAGTAGCTTGGACAGCATTGTTCCTGTTCGTTGAGTGGTTGAGAGGTGTGTTGAACACACAGACGGAGACACACACACCACACACCTCAGGTTCCTCTCCTTGTTTCACCTTTCTACTTGAGTCTGGGAGCCGAAGACGGTTCACATAGGCGGGAAAAGATACAAGTAAAAAAAGGAAGGGTAGGAAAGGGACAGAGAGAAGAAGAGAGGGAGGAAGGAAGGAGGTGGAGGAGGAGAGGGACAGAAAGAAGATGAGAGGGAGGAAGGAAGGAGGTGGAGGAGGAGAGGGACAGAGAGAAGAAGAGAGGGAGGAAGGAAGGAGGTGGAGGAGGAGAGGGACAGAGAGAAGAAGAGAGGGAGGAAGGAAGGAGGTGGAGGAGGAGAGGGACAGAGAGAAGAAGAGAGGGAGGAAGGAAGGAGGTGGAGGAGGAGAGGATGTGGGGCATGCATTTTAAAAGTAGTTAAAATGCCATCTGCTTTGGGGACAATGGGGATGTTTGTGGACTTCGTGAGACACTTACCAAAGGCTTCTGAAAATCATAATGGAACAGATAAACAAACAGAAAGAAGGAAAAACAGAACAATTAATTTGAGGGTTTAGATGCTGGTAGTATTACCATCTAGAGTGCTGGAATGGGGTCTTTTATGACCCCAGAAGGTGAATATTACATGACATTTTTCACACAAAAAAGTAATATTTCACACAGGTGATCAGGCAGCAAGAGGTTAGCATTAAGTAAATGTACCAATTCTTGACTTGTGTGTAGAACTGTGGCAAGTTTACGATCATAAAAAAAAACCATCTTATTTAATTCAAATTCTGGCTTTATTCGTTTTTATTTTATTTAACTAGGCAAGTCAGTTAAGAACAAATTCTTATTTACAATGACGGCCAACACCGGCCAAACCCGGACAACGCTGGGCCAATTGTGCGCCGCCCTATGGGACTCCCAATCACGGCCGGTTGTGATACAGCCTGGAATCGAACCAGGGGGTCTGTAGTGACGCCTCAAGCACTGAGATGCAGCGCCTTAGACCGCTGCGCCACTCGGGAGCCCATACTTGGGGATGTTACCTGTCAAAAGGTACTTTGCCAAATGCTTTATTAATTGTATAATGCCAAGGGGTAAGACATCTACGATGCATATCAGCGACACAGTATTAACCAAAGTATTTATAAGTGCTTAGAAAATTGGAATAGACACTTTAATTTTTAAATAGTGTTCAACTTCAGGTTAGATAATTAGTTATTTGGCTTTAGTCCCGTTTTGTTCTTGTTATTGGTTAGTGGTATGAACTGAGAACTTTGTTGTGGGTCAGATAGAGGTTGTTGACGTCTGCATGACGTGCATTCAGAGTGACACAACAGCGTTTCGACGGACAGACAGACAACAGACAGAGACACAGCGAGGCAATCCGCTATGAGTGCAAAAACGCTGACGCACAGCGAAAAATAAAGACATTGTGAAACAGAGAGACAGGTGAGAGACGCAAACAGGGGGTAAACACGTACAATATCAGACGGCAGAAAATCCTGTAACAACGCAACAAGCTTTCTCTGTAACTCTTTGAGCTTCACTTATGAACAAGAACAACAAGCAAGCAAAACACACAAACATCTCAGGATATGTCAAGCCTAATCATGTTTCAGTATGCATGTTTGTCAGTTCAATCTATAAATGAAGCCCAATGAGTCTGCCCTCCTACCGTCACAACACAGGATGTAGCTGACTGCGTGCTAAAACGAGCTCTACACCCTAGACATTAACATAAAGTGGAAGAAAAACTCAGCTTCATAGGAATCCCTTACTGTGGACTGCTGTCCTCAGATAGGGAAGTCAATAGTATTTTTTGCACACAACCTCGGTCCTCCAAAGCACTCCGCGAGCCCCTGAATCCCCCACAGAGAAACCCCCTGTCCGCTAACACCAAGACACGGAGCACTCAGAAAGTTGTACAACATCATCTAAATGAGTGAACACTTTTTTTTTTTTTATGCCACCATTGGATTTCTTGGGAGTGAATTTCAAGTGGATATTTTCAGCTGCAATTTGCTCACTTCTTACGAGCCAAAGGTATTTGTCATTTTCTAAATTTCCAAGAGTCGAAGGACCCAGAAAACTGCTATTTTCTATATTTAGCAAAACTAGCAAGGTTTAAAAGTGGACACAAATCAAGTGTTTTAGTGTGCAGCTCGCAAGGACCAAAGCTAGGGCAAGAACTCAGTTGAGACAGACTGCAGCTGCAAATCAAATAGGATGTATTGAATTTTTCTGACACATCGTAGACCCAAAATATCTACCCCCTTTTGCCTGGGGCACTTTAGGGCTGGATTTAATTATATATACAGTTGAAGTCGGAAGTTTACATACACTTAGGTTGGAGTCATTAAAACTTGTTTTTCAACCACTCCACAAATGTCTTGTTAAGAAACTATAGTTTTGGCAAGTCGGTTAGGACATCTACTTTGTGCATGACACAAGTAATTTTTCCAACATTTGTTTACAGACAGATTATTTCACTTATAATTCACTGTATCACAATTCCAGTGGGTCAGAAGTTTACATACACTAAGTTGACTGTGCCTTTAAACAGCTTGGAAAATTCCAGAAAAAGATGTCATGGCTTTAGAAGCTTCTGATAGGCTAATTGACATCATTTGAGTCAATTGGAGGTGTACCTGTGGATGTATTTCAAGGCCTACCTTCAAACTCAGTGCCTCTTTGCTTGACATCATGGGAAAATCAAAATAAATCAGCCAAGACCTCAGAAAACAAATGGTAGACCTCCACAAGTCTGGTTCATCATTGGGAGCAATTTCCAAACACCTGAAGGTACCACGTTCATCTGTACAAACAATAGTACGCAAGTATAAACACCATGGGACCACGCAGCCGTCATACCGCTCAGGAAGGAGATGCGTTCTGTCTCCTAAAGATTAACGTACTTTGGTGCGAAAAGTGCAAATCAATCCCAGAACAACAGCAAAGGACCCTGTGAAGATGCTGGAGGAAACAGGTACAAAAGTATCTATAGCCACAGTAAAACGAGTCCTATATCGACATAACCTGAAAGGCCTCTCAGCAAGGAAGAAGCCACTGCTCCAAAACCGCCATAAAAAAGCCAGACTACGGTTTGCAAATGCACATGGGGACAAAGATTGTACTTTTTGGAGAAATGTCCTCTGGTCTGATGAAACAAAAATAGAACTCTTTGGCCATAATGACCATCGTTATGTTTGGAGGAAAAAGGGGATGGCTTGCAAGCCGAAGAACACCATCCCAACCGTGAAGCACGGGGGTGGCAGCATCATGCTGTGGGGGTGCTTTGCTGCAGGAGGGACTGGTGCACTTCACAAAATAGATGGCATCATGAGGAAGGAAAATTATGTGGATATATTGAAGCAACATCCCAAGACATCAGTCAGGAAGTTAAAGCTTGGTCGCAAATGGGTCTTCCAAATGGACAATGAACCCAAGTTGTGGCAAAATGGCTTAAGGACAACAAAGTCAAGGTATTGGAGTTGCCATCACAAAGCCCTGACCTCAATCCTATAGAAAATGTGTGGGCAGAACTGAAAAAGCATGTGCGAGCAAGGAGGCCTACAAACCTGACTCAGTTACACCAGCTGTGTCAGGAGGAATGGGCCAAAATTCACCCAACTTATTGTGGGAAGCTTGTGGAAGGCTACCCAAAACGTTTGACCCAAGTTAAACAATTTAAAGGCAATGCTACCAAATACTAATTGAGCGTATGTAAACTTCTGACCCACTTGGAATGTGATGAAAGCAATAAAAGCTGAAATAAATCATTCTCACATTCTTAAAATAAAGTGGTGATCCTAACTGACCTAAGACTGGGAATTTTTACTAGGATTAAATGTCAGGAATTGTGAAAGTTTAAATGTATTTGGCTAAGGTGTATGTCAACTTCTGACTTCAACTGTATAGTTAGACTCAGCTGTACTGGGTCTCTCAATAAGGTTTAATACATGTTTTGACCTGCCCTCGATCAGATCTACTGAACAGTATGAAGCCCAAATCATCCTCCCAGTCACCACGTATCAATCATAACGTTTCAGGGCTAAGCTATAGCACTCACAAGCTGAATCATGGCTGCTCACCTTTTTTTTTCTTTTTTTTTTAAAGCAACAAGTTGCAGCTGAAGATGTAGCTAAGCAACCAGTGCAGCCGAAGGTGTAGCTAAGCAACCAGCGCAGCCGAAGGTGTAGCTAAGCAACCAGGGCCCGGTTTCCCAAAAGCATCTTAAGGCTAAGTTCATCGTTAGAAACATATGGTTCTAAGATGAACTTAGCCTTGAAATGCTTTTGGGAAACCGGACCCCGGGCAGCTGAAGTTGTATCTAAGCAACCAAGGCAGCTGAAGGTGTAGCTAAGCAACCAGGGCAGCTGAAGGTGTAGCTAAGCAACAGCGTGAACACATAATTTCCTTACCTGAGCGCAGCTGTTTGATTCGCCCGTTACTTGCGTTGGGGTCTATGGGCAGGAAGTCCTTGAACCAGGTGATTTCTGGGTCGGGGTTGCCGCTGGCAGCACAGAGCATGGTGGCTGTCCGGGTCCGCTCGACTACCTTCAGCTGTGGACCCATGTCTATGTTGGGGAACCCTACCGGGAGCAAGTCCTCTTTAGAGGGGAGAAAGGAAAAATACATGGTTATTTGTATCGGTTCAGTTAATTCACTGGTTACATTGCTACTACAGTAGCACTACTCCATAGGGAGTCTAAGTGAGAGCACCAAATGGTTTATCAACCAGAACACTTTTAGGTACTTGGTAAAACAAGAATAAATATCATGCTTTAACGTGACTTAATGAGCCTATGTTCCCTGAGAGTCACAAGAGGGATCACTATATCCATTCTAACTCAGCTCAATCCAAATACCTCTACTTACACATAGGGAAGAAAATTGCATGAGAGATATTTCAAAATGAAATCCTCTCTTCCTTGAATATCATGATTGTGTGACCTAACTGTAACCTGTAGTTTACAGTAGCCATTCACACTCCATTAGTTCTAACCGGATATCCTAATCTGAATTGGGTTTAGATAACAGCAGACAGCTACACCTCTAAAGCTCGGGATTACGCTCGGCGCAGAGACAACTCGGATAAACCAATAAAGCAGATTAGGATAATCTTGATGAGCCCAGAAAACTGCAGTCCTCTGAGTCCTGAGAAGTCCCGACCTCAAGCACCAGCGGGGCGGGAGACATTGGGACCCGAGGAGGGAAAAAGGAAACCAGAGACATCTGCCTCCGACTTCCTCGTTCCAAACGGGTTTACTGGGCTAAACCAATCTGCGGAGACACGCAGCAGCCCACACAAACAAAGCAGACCAATCAGAATACAGAATACATCGTCTGAATCTCAAGTACCTGTGAGTGAGTATTCAAACAAATATAAACAACAGCTTGTACCCCTCATGTACCACCAACCCCACCCCACCAACCCCACCCCACCAACTCCACTCCACCCCACCCCACCCCACCAACCCCACCCCACCCCACCAACTCCACCCCACCACACCAACCCCACCAACCCCACCCCACCAACCCCACTCCACCCCACCAACCCCACCCCACCAACCCAACCCCACCCCACCACACCAACCCCACCACACCCCAGAACACAACAACACTCAAGGCTATGATTAGAGGAGTGCCCTGTCTATCTGCACTGGTCTTTCCATAAAGAAACAACCGTAACACTAGCCACAGCACACTTTAGATCAGGGAAGGAAACACATACAGCGCTAGCAGGCTAATTATCCATTCAGTCGTTGTACACTGCAGCAACTTAGCAATTACTGTACTTGATCATGCAAGTTTAACCAATTATGCGCTATTGAGCAACAAGGGGCTAGTTAGCGCTTCTTAACTAGCACTCCCAATGCTAAGTGTTATTAGCATGGGGCCTCTCCCACTGTCTGTTGCTAGTCTTCTAACATGGGTTCCAGAGCTTCCTCACGCCTGACCGCTACTCAGAAGAGCCGAGTTGTTACTCACGGTTGGGCATTGAGAACCTGGGGGTATCCCCTGCACTGTAATATGCATCAGACACCTCTGGCCACTGATCCAGCTGTGAAGGTAAGACAAGGCCAAGCGTACAGCAGAAGTCATCTCTCATCTTCAGGTTACGGACAATGACCTCACATGAACTGCGCCAGACATCATGGCGGGCATGTCGATGCCTGGAGAGCGCTCGATTGAGGAAATAAGGCCAGTCAGTTTAGTTTGGGTCATGGGGAAGAGTGGTACAAACAGGGATAAGCAGCTTCTCAGGAAGAATAAGAGAGAGCGAGAGAGAGATAGAGAGAGAGCGAGAGAGAGAGAGAGAGAGAGAGAGAGAGAGAGAGAGAGAGAGAGAGAGAGAGAGAGAGAGAGAGAGACATAGAACAAGGGAGGTTAAAGAGAAAGAGAGAGCAGACAGAGAGAGAGAAAGCATGAGAGAGAGGCCACTAAAGTAGGTCCCACTCATTGGCTTCCAAGCATGAGGGCTGATACTAGCAGAGAGGACTATATATTTGCCGAATCCTCTCCATCGATTATTAACGAATGCTGATGTATAATCTCTTTGTACTGCGGTTCCCCTGAGGGTAGAACATTGCAGTGAGCCTGTATCTCAGCCCACACTTGAGGATGGTACAGAGCTGTGTGAGTCTCCTTTACTCGCTCTCTACTTGTGCCTCTGTGACATCAATGTGCTGTGTGTTAGACGCGTTAAGAGTTGTGGTACTCCGGTTATATTGGCAGGACACACCTGCTTTTTCCCCACAAGAGGCAGGATAGGCTGTCCCACTTCTACAGGGGGCCCTCTGAGATGTGACGTTGAGCATCTATCCACGCTTCACATCACATTAAGTTTGCCTCAACGACCTGTAAGTGGGAGAGCAACTCGTTTAACCACACCCAGTAGTAAATGAAGCCGCAAGAACATACGATGACCAATTTGATTTGAGTTGAATTAAAATCAAGGGAGTGATGGAGGGATCAGTAAGGAGCTTGGAGTGGCGGAGGGCGAGCGAAGGAACAAATGGGCAGTCAGAGAACAGGAAGTGCAGGGGTGGAGGAATCACGATGCAATTACACTATCATTACCCACTGCTCCCAATCGGAGACAGCAGCCTAAAAATCCCCCTTCTATTAGCATCCCCAGGAATGGTGTCTGATACAATCTCCCTCTCCCGCTGTCGATAGAACCTGCCGTGCAAGAATAAATAAATCACTGTTTAAAAAATAATGTTAGTTCAGGGTTAACCAGCCTGAGTAAAGGGGGAGAGAGGGAGAGTGGGAGAGAGGGAGAGAGGGAGAGTGGGAGAGAGGGAGAGTGGGAGAGAGGGAGAGAGGGAGAGTGGGAGAGAGGGAGAGTGGGAGAGAGGGAGAGTGGGAGAGAGGGAGAGTGGGAGAGAGGGAGAGTGGGAGAGAGGGAGAGTGGGAGAGAGGGAGAGAGGGAAAGAGGGAGAGTGGGAGAGAGGGAGAGTGGGAGAGAGGGAGAGTGGGAGAGAGGGAGAGAGGGAAAGAGGGAGAGTGGGAGAGAGGGAGAGTGGGAGAGAGGGAGAGAAGCCAATGACGAGGGCTGAGTGTACCCTGAGGGTGTCCTAGAACTGCCAGTGATTATATTTGTGTACGATGCACACTGGTGCTCTCCGCAATGACAAATCTTCGGCGCAAATCGAATCAGCCATGCTGCGACCCGATTGGTCAGTCGAAAAGCCATTGTTTCACTTGCCAGAAGGGCCTTCAAACACGCGCCGCTCATCATCACGTTGCAGAGCATTTGTCATTCACGCTGTGACTGGATTTTTACACGGACAGCAATTACACCCCCGCCTGAGTCGGCTCCTCTGTCCTGCCATGCATGCCTGTACATGTTTTAGGGCTACGGCTAATGCACTAACCCCCACAAACATCCTTAATTGGAGAGATTTCAAACCTTATCCATTAGAATCAAAATATCTCAGATCACTCAGCCCTTACATTGGCTTTTGCAGGGGAGGGGGGACGTTGAAAGCATACGTTACCCAGCATGCAAAACAGGTGTCGCCCCGCCATATTTGTCGAGGGCTTTTGTTTCCTGTCGCTTTCAGAAAACATTTTCATGACGGGTCCCATCGATGCTTGAAATTGGCAGTGTCATGCAATTACGTGTTGGCGCTCTTGCCAAGGAATTGTCATCTGGGCAGCTCGGTCTGCCATTGGCCATCCTCAGAGGGATGAGCGTCTGAAAATGGTGTCATTATGATGATCACAAAGTTGGATTACATTGGTCATCTACTCCATCCAACAGCTGGCTGAGGACCCAGATATCCAACACCTACCCTCCAGTGGCTGACCTTTTTCTCTTCGTCTAGTTTCTTTGGCTATGCCGCTGGCGGCGCTCATTATGCTGGTGGCGCTCATTATCTGTGATTATATCTTTAATTGTGATGCGCTGTTTAATGCCATTACGCAAGCGACAGATGCAAAGCCTTTTTTAATCTGATCGGTTAGCTTAGCACCCGCATCTGTGGATTCATGCCATTGGTGCTGTCATCTGTGGACTCATGCCATGGGTGCTGTCATCTGTGGACTCATGCCATGGGTGCTGTCATCTGTGGACTCATGCCATGGGTGCTGTCATCTGTGGATTCATGCCATGGGTGCTGTCATCTGTGGATTCATGCCATGGGTGCTGTCATCTGTGGACTCATGCCATGGGTGCTGTCATCTGTGGACTCATGCCATGGGTGCTGTCGTCTGTGGACTCATGCCATGGGTGCTGTCATGTCCCCTTTCTCGTTTCTGCGACCTACTTGAGCTGGTCATCTCCTCTGAGTTTTTACACCCAAATGAGTGTTGTGTTCCCTTTCTCCGGACCTGGACTTGTGAATCGGGTGTAAAGTACAACTTGATAGAGTAGCTAGTGGAAAGAGGGAAAGACATTTTGGGTCAAGGGTACCATGCAATGATTTCACCCTTTCTGATAGGCTGGCATCAAAGCTCCTTTGACTGAGACATTCATTACCATACCAAAAGGGGTTAAAAAACAACAGTTTCCCATCACAGCCATGGGTGAACCTCCATCCCCTGCACTCACCACTTATATTGATATGTTCACTTGCCAAAATTATCCAATTTCATCTGTGGAATAATCAGGTTAACTGATTATCACTCGCCACAGCCAGCGATGGGGCTTTAGAAAAGGCTGTGCATTAATATTACTGAGAGAATGTGGAGGGAGAGAGGGTAGAGAGAGGGAGGGAGGGAGGGAGGGAGGGAGGGATAGAAAGAAGCCTCAGCATTATCATAGCCTTAAAATAAATAGACATTTAACTAATCTGCAACCCCAGCTGTTTGGACTCTGATGATGGTCAATTTCATTTGCTGCCCTCCCAGTCCAGGCAGCTGAATTCACATAATTGACAGGCCGGCCGGTGTGTGTGTGAGAGAGACAGAGAGACAGAGACAGAGAGAGAAAGAGTGAGAGACAGAGAGAGAGAGAGAGAGAGAGAGAGAGAGAGAGAGAGAGAGAGAGAGAGAGAGAGAGAGAGAGAGAGAGAGAGAGAGAGAGAGAGAGAGAGAGAGAGAGAGAGAGAGACAGAGAGAGAGAGAGAGAGAGAGAGAGACAAGACAGAGAGACAGAGAGAAAGAGAGAGAGAGAGAGAGAGAGAGAGAGAGAGGGAGAGGGAGAGGGAGAGGGAGAGGGAGAGGGAGAGGGAGAGGGAGAGGAGAGAGAGAGAGAGAGAGAGAGAGAGAGAGAGAGAGAGAGAGAGAGAGAGAGAGAGAGAGAGAGAGAGAGAGAGTGAATGAGTGAGTGAGTGAGTGAGTGATTGAGTGGGCTTGTGTGAGGCTGAAGAGGGTTTGTGGGGGAAAGGTAGGGGGAAGTAGCAGGGTAAACTAATCATGGCCTCTTCGCCTTCGCCGCGCTCTCCTTCGGACTCCAATCTCAGGTAGATAATGGGCTCAACCTCTCCCTCCCTGCGCACTGCACTTTCACAGTCGGTGTGCTACGAGAGGCCATTGGTACTTATTGGTATTCTTCACGCTTACCGCAGGACCAAGGGCGGAATTTACATCCAAATCTCAAAATGGAGAAAAAAGTTTGGAGCCGCACCAGATTGCAGTTGAACGAGTTTGTCGGTCCGTTTTTTTAACATACCGACTGCAGGGTTGTGACAGTGTATCTGTTTTAGGAGAGCGGTTTATGCTTCGATTCTGATCGACTGTCTGTGGCCTCAGGAGCTTTTCAACTATTGGGCTAGTCAATAAAACCGTTCCCTCACTGTAAAAATAACTTTCCTCTGGCATATCAAACAGTGCTCTGAGTGTTCCACACAGACCAGAATGATCCCTGTAAACCCAGACTACGCCTTTATTAGGCCTCACTTGTAATGCTACCGTCACAACTGGACCAACTGGACCAACTGTAAGTAGCCTTTGCAACAGGCAGTGTGTTCCCAGCACTGTAGCAGTGTGTTCCCAGCACTGTAGCAGTGTGTTCCCAGCACGGTAGCAGTGTGTTCCCAGCACTGTAGCAGTGTGTTCCCAGCACTGTAGCAGTGTGTTCCCAGCACGGTAGCAGTGTGTTCCCAGCACTGTAGCAGTGTGTTCCCAGCACGGTAGCAGTGTGTTCCCAGCACTGTAACGGCAGCCAGTAGCAGCAGTGTTTTCGAGAGCCACTCCCAATATCAATACAGTTATAGCCTCTTGGTCAGCACGTCTGTCATGGCTGAAGGCTAAATGTGGACTTGTGTAATTTCCTGAGGAGAACAGGCCTTCAGTAAACACTTCTATTGGGTGAGACTCCAGGAAAACAGGGTGATCTAAAGTGCCAAAGGTATCCACATTTCCCTACATTGACCTCTCATCACACTTCCACAACCCTTTCTCCCAACAACCATTCCAACTGAACTTTATGCGCAATGCATCACTATGAGATACAGCCTGTCAGCCTGCAGCCTTCGTGTCAAAGTCTCTATGGGCCAGGGGTAGTGTTCTCCAGGGGCTTCTCACAGCAGCTGGTCAGACCTTCTTTCCTCAGCTTCTGCATTTCACAGCTGAGTTCAACACAGGCTAACACACGCCACCTCTTTCCCTACTTCCTACTTCTGCTCGTTGGCGGACAACTGGAACTACCACGCACGCAGTCCAGAACACTGTCTCCACCGGTCTACCGCCATAGACACAGCAACAGAGAAAAGAGAAGTCATTTCCCTGGACAGCTCCGAACCATCAACATGCCTGCCAGGAGAGGCAGTAAAAAAAAAAAAAAAAGGAGAGAGAAAAGCTCTACTCTGTTCATATATTTCAGTCGGTGAAGTTTCCCTCAGCGCGCCAGCTCACCCGGGTTCCTGACTGGCCCAGGGGTAGACAGGCGAACTCCAGGGGAGACAGGAGATGAGGCCGGACCATTAGAGGAAGTGCCTATCATTGGAGAGACGACGTCGACCAGTCAAGTCACATCTGTACTTACACGCCACAATGCTGCATTTTTGCCAATTATAACAACTTCCCTTCGATTAGCAGGCCAAATACACAGAAGTACTTACTGCAAAATTGGCCTTGTTACTTATATCTGTGTTTCAAGGGGTATAATTTCTGTTCAATTGTTGACACCCCTCCAGTCATCAAGAAATGCTTATAATGGTATGAAACACACAAAATAAATTCAAAATACTGCCTGTTGATTCTCTGTACAACAATGTAAGCTTGAGGCAGAAGCACATGAACAGCGAGGCTGCGTGAGAAGACTTCATTCACCTGAAACAGAGAGGTCTTTCCAGAGAGCCCTCTCTAAGCCCATTTTGCAGCCAGAGCCAAAACAACAATGATTTTAGCTTACAGCTCTGTGTTCCCCACTGAACCTCTACGAAGAAAGTAAAAAGAACCCCTGCCTTGCAGAAGCCTGAATCCCTGATCAACCCAACCTAATACAGCGCAAACATCTGCATGATTTCAAAAGGAAGGAGATGATAATTGTGAGGGATTGGGGGGGACGACGACATTGTCCACATTGTCCTCTAGGGCCATTAGCTTGGCGCAATTAAGCCTCTAATAACAGGGTGGGAGGCACCTTTTGCGAAGGGAGCAACAATTATGAAAATATGTTTTGCGATAAATGGGGAAAGGACAAATGGCTGATGGTTTGGTAATTGCTTATTGCTGCTAATAGCCGTGGCGGCAACAAGCGGGCCATAGGGGGGGTCATGGAGGGGTGGTGTCTCGCTAGGGAGGACGGTCAGAGACGGTTGAATAAATAAATCGCTTAAGAACACGACAAGCGTGAGAGCATGTGCCAGGAATGACAATGAGCCAGAGGGAAAGAGAGGACATTGCCTCTGTGAGAGTGACAGGACACAGGAGGAGAATATTTATGTAGAAGCCCCTTTTAACCCAATGAGTCCCACCGTGACGCCAGCACGATTTGGACTTCTAACCCGTTTTAAACATTGTGCGTTTGACCTACAGACTTCTGGGTCGTACCATTGGATTCATCTATTTCTTTTGCATCCACCATTAGTCTGTGTGATTAACGGGGGCTGAGCTAGAGCGGTGGTTGTGAGACAAAGGCGGATCCTGAAGGGGCCAGAGGCCGGGTCTTTTTTTCAAAAACATCTGTAGAGTCCGAATGGTTTGAATTACAAACTCGTAGCTATTTATGAAAAGCTGAGACTCTCACGAACATGCACAAGTAACATTTATCGCTATGTAATGCTCATAGGCTACACAAGAGGTTGTTAGAAGGTAAGGGGTTCTTCTATATAGAAGATAATAGGACATTGTGTCTATAATACTGTAATAAGCTCACATAGTTGCTGTCACAAACTCCGAACGCCACACAGTGTTCACTGACTAGTTGGATATTCATTTCCCACCGAGCAAACCATTTCTTTACTTACAGCATTCATATAAATTCATTTTTATCAGGTTTTTGGTTTGGCTGACCTTATTTGTTTTATTGACATTTGTCAATAAGACTCATTAAAACAATTGTTTATGTCAAATTGTTTTGTGTTCTACTTGTAGCCCTGGTTGTCCTGAAAATAAAATGGTAAAATACTTAATTGTGAGGCTAAATATAAGGGCTGGACATGAAAGTCAGATAAATGAAAAGCTGATTTTTGCTGGGGTCTTGGGACTGATAGGGTTAAAAGCGAAGGAGCCAGGCTACAATTTCAACATCATTTCCTGGGAATACCAGTCTTCGACGGAATAATTGGCGTCAGTGGTTTAACTTTCACTCGGTCAACAGTGCACATGCCAGGAACAACAAGGAAGTACATAGAAAAATTAAACTAGAACAAGGTCATAAAAACAAACCATCCCCCTTCAACTCCTTAAATGACCCAGCATGACGCCCGTTCAGGTCAGAACCCAGTTCAGAATCCACCAACAACAAAAAAAAACTATAGAAGTCAACATTGCTTCTAATTGCCACCAACCACACAGCGCTAATTTAGCATCCAGCGGCTCTGAAAGAAAAGGCGCATCTGTTCCTTTCCGTCCACTCATCTCCTGATGCTGATGAGCGTCGGTTAGCGTAAAACAAGTATCTCAGTGAGAAGTTGGAGAGGGAGCAGCAGGAGGGAAAAGCCAAACAGCGAGCTCAGGGAACAGATGTTCATTTTGCATGGTCCAGTGCCAACTGCAGTGCCAGTGGTGGAGGGAGCGGGTGCCAGTTGAGGAGGCAGGGTTAGAGCTGAGGATTCTTTAAATATTAACAGCTGCTCCTCCGAATCTACTCAGGCTGAGGCAGTGCTGTGGAGCAGAAGCTCTGTGACCGAGGAAAAGCCTGCCAGATAGCATGTCCATTCCTTTCTCCCTTACGCTCTTCCTCTTGCTCGCTCTGTCTCTCTTTTTGTCTTTCTGTCTGTCTTTCGCTCCACATTTCTTCCAGAGATATAGTGTTGAAGGGTAGATATAGCATATTTCATGGCAGAGCAGGCAGGACTAAGCAGTAGCTGTGGCTTGTATTGTAATGCAATTGTTATCTAAACCTTTATGTGAATTCTCCAAGCGGGGTAAATGAGGGTAACATACTGAGATTATCATGGAGATATCGAAACCTGTCCCTCCCCCACTCCCCTCCACATATCACGTGTAGCACACCATCACCCGTGTGGGAACCAAAGGCCTATCAGTTCTGCCAGTTGGCGTGACCTCTGTGTTGAACAGCTTCAGTCACCTGGGTAGTGGCTTCATGTTTATTCATGAGGACATTGGCCCCAGGGCTCCCCCAGCTCCTCTTTATTAATGAGCTGGGCCCTCGGAGAAGTAGTCATTCAGCCCCGTTTCCACGGGAACCACCCTTATCCGCTGCTTTCCTTTGTGTATTAGAGCTGGTTTAGTGAAACAGTATGGTCTATCCACTTGGTGGTATAGCAAGATGGCGGGCAAAAAGAGGGAGATACTCAGGTTTAGAAGGGTTAAAGAAAGAACTGGACAGGAGGAGAGAAAACAGTAGGTATGATCTCAACTTAGATAGTCACAGGGGCAATCAAACAATTGAACACTTATCACCCTGTAAAACCATCCCGGAGACACTGATCTTTCAATTTAGCCCGGAAAGGCGAGTTGCAGCCGACACAGGATCCATTTAGCCAAACTTTCCACCGAGTAATAAATCTCTCTCTCTCTCTCTCTCTCTCTCTCTCTCTCTCTCTCTCTCTCTCTCTCTCTCTCTCTCTCTCTCTCTCTCTCTCTCTCTCTCTCTCTCTCTCTCTCTCTCTCTCTCTCTCTCTCTCTCTCTCTCTCTCTCTCTCTCTCCATCCCTTCCTCCCACTCTTTTACTCTTTCCCTGCTCAACAGACAGGCTGAGGTAAGGTCGCCCTACTTCAGCAAGCATTACACAAAATTGATGGTGAAGGTTCGGAAGCCGAGCTACTGCCCCGGAGACTCAAAGATTCAGCCACTTATCCCTCCCCTGCACCACCCCTCCTCACTCCGCTCTTCTATCCACCAATCACGGCTGATTACGGCTCTCCAGGTTCCCAGGATCAAAGGATTGGGAGGCCATAAACTCCCCATCTCAGAGAATTTCCCCCAGGCGGCATTTTCCAAGGGGGGCTGTGGAGAGAGTGGGAGCTGGAGGGGTGGGAGCTGGTGTACAAATTCAGCCCAGGCACTCAGATAGGGAGAAGAAGAGGATGGGCTGGGTGAGAGGGAGATGATTGGCAGGGTGAGAGGGAGAGGATGGGCTGGGTGAGAGGAAGAGGATGGGCTGGGTAAGAGGGAGAGGATGGGCTGGGTGAGAGGGAGAGGATTGGCAGGGTGAGAGGGAGATGATTGTCAGGGTGAGAGAAGAAGGATTGGCAGGGTGAGAGGGAGAGGATGGGCTGGGTGAGAGGGAGAGGATGGGCTGGGTGAGAGGGAGAGGATGGGCTGGGTGAGAGGGAGAGGATTGGCAGGGTGAGAGGGAGAGGAGGTGAGAAGGGAAGAGATATGGACAGAGGGATGTTTTCAAACAAACTTCAAACGCCACCAATAACCTCATAAATCAAAACAACATTAAAGATGGAATCTGCATTAGGGGAAACAGCATCACTGTCTGCCCCAGCACCTCTGTTATTGTTTTTGTTTTGTGGACGAAACAGAGGTAAGGTGCGTCGAGCAGCATGGTAAAAAAAAAGGTGTTTGTTGTTTGCAGTAGCTTTTTTGTTATTGTAATATCCCAAACGGACATGGTAGTTTCACCATTAAGGATTTCAGCTTTAACGTGTAGATAGGTATATTGTGACCAAGCACCCTCAATTCAAAAGCTAAATAACCACTTTCACCCTATCATTATTACTCCTAATGCACAACAACAAGAAAGTCCCATCCAAAAATATAGCTCTGTCACAACACAAATGGGACGTAAACATAGGGAAACACAATTTACCATTTGGGTAACACTCTTGGCTGATAGTGGCATGTGCACAAATATGGCCTCACGCAGCGAAGCCCCATAGAAGATTATGCTAGATCTTAACAGTGTGAAACAAATGTATTATGCAGCAGAGGAGCAGCTGAGAAAGAGAGAGAGAGAGAGAGACAGAGAGAGAGACAGAGAGAGAGACAGAGAGAGAGAGAGACAGAGAGAGAGACAGAGAGAGAGAGAGACAGAGAGAGACAGAGAGAGAGACAGAGACAGAGAGAGACAGAGAAAGAGAGAGAGAGAGAGGAGAGAGAGAGAGAGAGAGAGAGAGAGAGAGAGAGAGAGAGAGAGAGAGAGAGAGAGAAATAGGCTTGTTTATGAGGGCTGCAGATAATACAGCGGGCAGACTCAGCTGGCTGGGTGTTAATCCTGGATCACTGCTGACTTAATCAATCAGATCTGCTGGGGCTGAGAAACACCCCTCTCTCTCAGCTTTCTTTTCCAATTTTTTTTATTTCTCTCTCTCTCAGGTTATTGTTTTCCTATTTCCCCCCTCTCCTCTCCTCTCCTCTCCTCTCCTCTCCTCTCCTCTCCTCTCCTCTCCTCTCCTCTCCTCTCCTCTCCTCTCCTCTCCTCTCCTCTCCTCTCCTCTCCTCTCCTCTCCTCTCCTCTCCTATTATCATCGGGTTTCTCTACTCTTCTGTCTATAGTTCTCCCCATCATTTCCTCATCCTGCATGTTTTATCACTCTGTGAATTCTCTCTGTTCTGTTCATTCTCTCTCTCTCGCTGCCCATTTATTTATGGTCTGTTTTCTCTCTCGCTCTATCGCTCTCTCTCCCTCCCTCCCTCCCTCTCTCTCTGCTCAGTGTAGGAGGGCTTAGGTGAGATCAGCAGGTGGATCAGAGAAATAAGGTGAGGAGGAGGAGGAGGAGGAGGAAGAGTAGGAGGAGGAGGAGTAGGAGGAAGAGTAGGAGGAGGAGGAAGAGGAGGAGGAGGAAGAGTAGGGGGGGGGTAGATCTGCTCCTGATACAGGATCCTTATTTGTCAGTGTCTCATTAAGACCCAATGTCCACCTGCTCCACGCACATGCACACGCACACACACACACACACACACACAATACCTCTCAGCACCCTCTGTATTTATTATCTCTGCATCTCCACTTTATCTCACCTTTATCTCTTTCTATACCTTCTGAATCTGTCACTCCTTTCTCCATCTCTCTACTCTCTACCTCCTCCTTTCTCCATCTCTCTACCTCTACCTCCTCCTTTCTCTACCTCTCCTCTCTACCTCCTCCTTTCTCTACCTCTCCTCTCTACCTCCTCCTTTCTCTACCTCTCTACTCTCTACCTCCTCCTTTCTCTACCTCTCCTCTCTACCTCCTCCTTTCTCTACCTCTCTACTCTCTACCTCCTCCTTTCTCTACCTCTCTCCTCTCTACCTCATCCTTTCTCTACCTCTCTACTCTCTACCTCCTCCTTTCTCTACCTCTCCTCGCTACCTCCTCCTTTTTCTACACCTCTCTACTCTCTACCTCCTCCTTTCTCTACCTCTCTACTCTCTACCTCCTCCTTTCTCTACCTCTCTACTCTCTACCTCCTCCTTTCTCTACCTCCTCCTTTCTCTACCTCTCCTCTCTACCTCCTCCTTTCTCTACCTCTCTACTCTCTACCTCCTCCTTTCTCTACCTCTACCTCCTCCTTTTTCTACCTCTCTACTCTCTACCTCCTCCTTTCTCTACCTCCCTACTCTCTACCTCCTCCTTTCTCTACCTCTACCTCCTCCTTTCTCTACCTCTACTCTCTACCTCCTCCTTTCTCTACCTCTCTCCTCTCTACCTCCTCCTTTCTCTACCTCTACCTCCTCCTTTCTCTACCTCTCTACTCTCTACCTCCTCCTTTCTCTACCTCTCTACTCTCTACCTCTCTTCTCTCTACCTCCTCCTTTCTCTACCTCTACCTCCTCCTTTCTCTACCTCTCGTCTCTCTACCTCCTCCTTTCTCTACCTCTCTACCTCTCTACTCTCTACCTCTCTACCTCTCTACTCTCTACCTCCTCCTTTCTCTACCTCTCTTCTCTCTACCTCCTCCTTTCTCTACCTCTCTTCTCTCTACCTCCTCCTTTCTCTACCTCTACCTCCTCCTTTCTCTACCTCTACTCTCTACATCCTCCTTTCTCTACCTCTACCTCCTCCTTTCTCTACCTCTCTTCTCTCTACCTCCTCCTTTCTCTACCTCTCTACTCTCTACCTCCTCATTTCTCTACCTCTCCTCTCTACCTCCTCCTTTCTCTACCTCTCTTCTCTCTACCTCCTCCTTTCTCTACCTCTACCTCCTCCTTTCTCTACCTATCTACTCTCTACCTCCTCCTTTCTCTACCTCCTCCTTTCTCTACCTCTCTACTCTCTACCTCCTCCTTTCTCTACCTCTCTTCTCTCTACCTCCTCATTTCTCTACCTCTCTACTCTCTACCTCCTCATTTCTCTACCTCTCTACTCTCTACCTCCTCCTTTCTCTACCTCTACCTCCTCCTTTCTCTACCTCTCTACTCTCTACCTCCTCCTTTCTCTACCTCCCTACTCTCTACCTCCCTACTCTCTACCTCCTCCTTTCTCTACCTCTACTCTCTACCTCCTCCTTTCTCTACCTCCTCCTTTCTCTACCTCTCTCCTCTCTACCTCCTCCTTTCTCTACCTCTACCTCCTCCTTTCTCTACCTCTCTACTCTCTACCTCCTCCTTTCTCTACCTCTCTAATCTCTACCTCCTCCTTTCTCTACCTCTCTTCTCTCTACCTCCTCCTTTCTCTACCTCTCTACTCTCTACCTCCTCCTTTCTCTACCTCTCTTCTCTCTACCTCCTCCTTTCTCTACCTCTCTTCTCTCTACCTCCTCCTTTCTCTACCTCTACCTCGTCCTTTCTCTACCTCTACTCTCTACATCCTCCTTTCTCTACCTCTACCTCCTCCTTTCTCTACCTCTCTACTCTCTACCTCCTCCTTTCTCTACCTCTCTTCTCTCTACCTCCTCCTTTCTCTACCTCTCTACTCTCTACCTCCTCCTTTCTCTACCTCTCCTCTCTACCTCCTCCTTTCTCTACCTCTCTTCTCTCTACCTCCTCCTTTCTCTACCTCTCTACTCTCTACCTCCTCCTTTCTCTACCTCTACCTCCTCCTTTCTCTACCTCTCTACTCTCTACCTCCTCCTTTCTCTACCTCTTCTCTCTACCTCCTCCTTTCTCTACCTCTCTACTCTCTACCTCCTCCTTTCTCTACCTCTCTTTTCTCTACCTCCTCCTTTCTCTACCTCTCTACTCTCTACCTCCTCCTTTCTCTACCTCTCTACTCTCTACCTCCTCCTTTCTCTACCTCTCTACTCTCTACCTCCTCCTTTCTCTACCTCTCCTCTCTACCTCCTCCTTTCTCTACCTCTCTTCTCTCTACCTCCTCCTTTCTCTACCTCTACCTCCTCCTTTCTCTACCTCTACCTCCTCCTTTCTCTACCTCTCTACTCTCTACCTCCTCCTTTCTCTACCTCTACTCTCTACCTCCTCCTTTCTCTACCTCCTCCTTTCTCTACCTCTCTACCTCCTCCTTTCTCTGCCTCTCTACTCTCTACCTCCTCCTTTCTCTACCTCTCTACTCTCTACCTCCTCCTCTCTCTACCTCTCTACTCTCTACCTCCTCCTTTCTCTACCTCTACCTCCTCCTTTCTCTACCTCTACTCTCTACCTCCTCCTTTCTCTACCTCTCTACTCTCTACCTCCTCCTTTCTCTACCTCCCTACTCTCTACCTCCTCCTTTCTCTACCTCTCTACTCTCTACCTCCTCCTTTCTCTACCTCTCTACTCTCTACCTCCTCCTTTCTCTACCTCTACCTCCTCCTTTCTCTACCTCTACTCTCTACCTCCTCCTTTCTCTACCTCTTCTACTCTCTACCTCCTCCTTTCTCTACATCTCTACTCTCTACCTCCTCCTTTCTCTACCTCTACCTCCTCCTTTCTCTACCTCTCTACTCTCTACCTCCTCCTTTCTCTACCTCCCTACTCTCTACCTCCTCCTTTCTCTACCTCTACCTCCTCCTTTCTCTACCTCTACTCTCTACCTCCTCCTTTCTCTACCTCCTCCTTTCTCTACCTCTCTCCTCTCTACCTCCTCCTTTCTCTACCTCCTCCTTTCTCTACCTCTCTACTCTCTACCTCCTCCTTTCTCTACCTCTCTACTCTCTACCTCCTCCTTTCTCTACCTCTCTTCTCTCTACCTCCTCCTTTCTCTACCTCTACCTCCTCCTTTCTCTACCTCCTCCTTTCTCTACCTCTCTACTCTCTACCTCCTCCTTTCTCTACCTATCTTCTCTCTACCTCCTCCTTTCTCTACCTCCTCCTTTCTCTACCTCCTCCTTTCTCTACCTCTACCTCCTCCTTTCTCTACCTCTCTACTCTCTACCTCCTCCTTTCTCTACCTCTCTACTCTCTACCTCCTCCTTTCTCTACCTATCTACTCTCTACCTCCTCCTTTCTCTACCTCCTCCTTTCTCTACCTCTCTACTCTCTACCTCCTCCTTTCTCTACCTCCTCCTTTCTCTACCTCTCTACTCTCTACCTCCTCCTTTCTCTACCTCTCTCCTCTCTACCTCATCCTTTCTCTACCTCTCTACTCTCTACCTCCTCCTTTCTCTACCTCTCCTCGCTACCTCCTCCTTTTTCTACACCTCTCTACTCTCTACCTCCTCCTTTCTCTACCTCTCTACTCTCTACCTCCTCCTTTCTCTACCTCTCTACTCTCTACCTCCTCCTTTCTCTACCTCCTCCTTTCTCTACCTCTCCTCTCTACCTCCTCCTTTCTCTACCTCTCTACTCTCTACCTCCTCCTTTCTCTACCTCTACCTCCTCCTTTTTCTACCTCTCTACTCTCTACCTCCTCCTTTCTCTACCTCCCTACTCTCTACCTCCTCCTTTCTCTACCTCTACCTCCTCCTTTCTCTACCTCTACTCTCTACCTCCTCCTTTCTCTACCTCTCTCCCTCTCTACCTCCTCCTTTCTCTACCTCTACCTCCTCCTTTCTCTACCTCTCTACTCTCTACCACCTCCTTTCTCTACCTCTCTACTCTCTACCTCTCTTCTCTCTACCTCCTCCTTTCTCTACCTCTACCTCCTCCTTTCTCTACCTCTCGTCTCTCTACCTCCTCCTTTCTCTACCTCTCTACCTCTCTACTCTCTACCTCCTCCTTTCTCTACCTCTCTTCTCTCTACCTCCTCCTTTCTCTACCTCTCTTCTCTCTACCTCCTCCTTTCTCTACCTCTACCTCCTCCTTTCTCTACCTCTACTCTCTACATCCTCCTTTCTCTACCTCTACCTCCTCCTTTCTCTACCTCTCTTCTCTCTACCTCCTCCTTTCTCTACCTCTCTACTCTCTACCTCCTCCTTTCTCTACCTCTCCTCTCTACCTCCTCCTTTCTCTACCTCTCTTCTCTCTACCTCCTCCTTTCTCTACCTCTACCTCCTCCTTTCTCTACCTATCTACTCTCTACCTCCTCCTTTCTCTACCTCCTCCTTTCTCTACCTCTCTACTCTCTACCTCCTCCTTTCTCTACCTCTCTTCTCTCTACCTCCTCATTTCTCTACCTCTCTACTCTCTACCTCCTCATTTCTCTACCTCTCTACTCTCTACCTCCTCCTTTCTCTACCTCTACCTCCTCCTTTCTCTACCTCTACTCTCTACCTCCTCCTTTCTCTACCTCCCTACTCTCTACCTCCCTACTCTCTACCTCCTCCTTTCTCTACCTCTACTCTCTACCTCCTCCTTTCTCTACCTCCTCCTTTCTCTACCTCTACTCTCTACATCCTCCTTTCTCTACCTCTACCTCCTCCTTTCTCTACCTCTCTACTCTCTACCTCCTCCTTTCTCTACCTCTCTTCTCTCTACCTCCTCCTTTCTCTACCTCTCTACTCTCTACCTCCTCCTTTCTCTACCTCTCCTCTCTACCTCCTCCTTTCTCTACCTCTCTTCTCTCTACCTCCTCCTTTCTCTACCTCTCTACTCTCTACCTCCTCCTTTCTCTACCTCTACCTCCTCCTTTCTCTACCTCTCTACTCTCTACCTCCTCCTTTCTCTACCTCTTCTCTCTACCTCCTCCTTTCTCTACCTCTCTACTCTCTACCTCCTCCTTTCTCTGCCTCTCTTTTCTCTACCTCCTCCTTTCTCTACCTCTCTACTCTCTACCTCCTCCTTTCTCTACCTCTCTACTCTCTACCTCCTCCTTTCTCTACCTCTCTACTCTCTACCTCCTCCTTTCTCTACCTCTCCTCTCTACCTCCTCCTTTCTCTACCTCTCTTCTCTCTACCTCCTCCTTTCTCTACCTCTACCTCCTCCTTTCTCTACCTCTCTACTCTCTACCTCCTCCTTTCTCTACCTCTACTCTCTACCTCCTCCTTTCTCTACCTCCTCCTTTCTCTACCTCTCTACTCTCTACCTCCTCCTTTCTCTGCCTCTCTACTCTCTACCTCCTCCTTTCTCTACCTCTCTACTCTCTACCTCCTCCTCTCTCTACCTCTCTACTCTCTACCTCCTCCTTTCTCTACCTCTACCTCCTCCTTTCTCTACCTCTACTCTCTACCTCCTCCTTTCTCTACCTCTCTACTCTCTACCTCCTCCTTTCTCTACCTCCCTACTCTCTACCTCCTCCTTTCTCTACCTCTCTACTCTCTACCTCCTCCTTTCTCTACCTCTCTACTCTCTACCTCCTCCTTTCTCTACCTCTACCTCCTCCTTTCTCTACCTCTACTCTCTACCTCCTCCTTTCTCTACCTCTTCTACTCTCTACCTCCTCCTTTCTCTACATCTCTTCTCTCTACCTCCTCCTTTCTCTACCTCTACCTCCTCCTTTCTCTACCTCTCTACTCTCTACCCTCCTCCTTTCTCTACCTCCCTACTCTCTACCTCCTCCTTTCTCTACCTCTACCTCCTCCTTTCTCTACCTCTACTCTCTACCTCCTCCTTTCTCTACCTCCTCCTTTCTCTACCTCTCTCCTCTCTACCTCCTCCTTTCTCTACCTCCTCCTTTCTCTACCTCTCTACTCTCTACCTCCTCCTTTCTCTACCTCTCTACTCTCTACCTCCTCCTTTCTCTACCTCTCTTCTCTCTACCTCCTCCTTTCTCTACCTCTACCTCCTCCTTTCTCTACCTCCTCCTTTCTCTACCTCTCTTCTCTCTACCTCCTCCTTTCTCTACCTCTCTACTCTCTACCTCCTCCTTTCTCTACCTATCTTCTCTCTACCTCCTCCTTTCTCTACCTCCTCCTTTCTCTACCTCTTCCTTTCTCTACCTCTACCTCCTCCTTTCTCTACCTCTCTACTCTCTACCTCCTCCTTTCTCTACCTCTCTACTCTCTACCTCCTCCTTTCTCTACCTCTCTACTCTCTACATCCTCCTTTCTCTACCTCTCTACTCTCTACCTCCTCCTTTCTCTACCTCTCTACTCTCTACCTCCTCCTTTCTCTACCTCTCTACTCTCTACCTCCTCCTTTCTCTACCTCTCTACTCTCTACCTCCTCCTTTCTCTACCTCTCTACTCTCTACCTCCTCCTTTCTCTACCTCTCCTCTCTACCTCCTCCTTTCTCTACCTCTCTTCTCTATACCTCCTCCTTTCTCTACCTCTAGCTCCTCCTTTCTCTACCTCTCTACTCTCTACCTCCTCCTTTCTCTACCTCTACCTCCTCCTTTCTCTACCTCTCTACTCTCTACCTCTTCCTTTCTCTACCTCTCTTCTCTCTACCTCCTCCTTTCTCTACCTCTCTACTCTCTACGTCCTCCTTTCTCTACCTCTCTACTCTCTACCTCCTCCTTTCTCTTCCTCTCTACTCTCTACCTCCTCCTTTCTCTACCTCTCTTCTCTCTACCTCCTCCTTTCTCTACCTCTCTACTCTCTACCTCCTCCTCTCTCTACCTCTCTACTTCCTCCTTTCTCTACCTCTACCTCCTCCTTTCTCTACCTCTACTCTCTACCTCCTCCTTTCTCTACCTCTCTACTCTCTACCTCCTCCTTTCTCTACCTCTCTACTCTCTACCTCCTCCTTTCTCTACCTCCTCCTTTCTCTACCTCTCTACTCTCTACCTCCTCCTTTCTCTACCTCTCTACTCTCTACCTCCTCCTTTCTCTACCTCTCCTCTCTACCTCCTCCTTTCTCTACCTCTCTCCTCTCTACCTCCTCCTTTCTCTACCTCTCTACTCTCTACCTCCTCCTTTCTCTACCCCTCCTCTCTACCTCCTCCTTTCTCTACCTCTCTACTCTCTACCTCCTCCTTTCTCTACCTCTCTACTCTCTACCTCCTCCTTTCTCTACCTCCCTACTCTCTACCTCCTCCTTTCTCTACCTCTCTACCTCCTCCTTTCTCTACCTCCTCCTTTCTCTACCTCTCCTCTCTACCTCCTCCTTTCTCTACCTCTCTACTCTCTACCTCCTCCTTTCTCTACCTATCCTCTCTACCTCCTCCTTTCTCTACCTCTCTACTCTCTACCTCCTCCTTTCTCTACCTCTCTACTCTCTACCTCCTCCTTTCTCTACCTCCTCCTTTCTCTACCTCTCCTCTCTACCTCCTCCTTTCTCTACCTCTCTACTCTCCACCTCCTCCTTTCTCTACCTCTACCTCCTCCTTTCTCTACCTCTCTACTCTCTACCTCCTCCTTTCTCTACCTCTTCTCTCTACCTCCTCCTTTCTCTACCTCTCTACTCTCTACCTCCTCCTTTCTCTACCTCTCTACTCTCTACCTCCTCCTTTCTCTACCTCTCTTCTCTCTACCTCCTCCTTTCTCTACCTCTACCTCCTCCTTTCTCTACCTCCTCCTTTCTCTACTCTCTACCTCCTCCTTTCTCTACCTCTCTACTCTCTACCTCCTCCTTTCTCTACCTCTCTTCTCTCTACCTCCTCCTTTCTCTACCTCTCTACTCTCTACCTCCTCCTTTCTCTACCTCTCTTCTCTCTACCTCCTCCTTTCTCTACCTCTACCTCCTCCTTTCTCTACCTCTCTACTCACTATCTCCTCCTTTCTCTACCTCTACCTCCTCCTTTCTCTACCTCTCTAGTCTCTACCTCCTCCTTTCTCTACCTCTCTTCTCTCTACCTCCTCCTTTCTCTACCTCTCTACTCTCTACCTCCTCCTTTCTCTACCTCCCTACTCTCTACCTCCTCCTTTCTCTACCTCTACCTCCTCCTTTCTCTACCTCTACTCTCTACCTCCTCCTTTCTCTACCTCCTCCTTTCTCTACCTCTCTCCTCTCTACCTCCTCCTTTCTCTACCTCTACCTCCTCCTTTCTCTACCTCTCTACTCTCTACCTCCTCCTTTCTCTACCTCTACCTCCTCCTTTCTCTACCTCTCGTCTCTCTACCTCCTCCTTTCTCTACCTCTCTACCTCTCTACTCTCTACCTCCTCCTTTCTCTACCTCTCTTCTCTCTACCTCCTCCTTTCTCTACCTCTCTTCTCTCTACCTCCTCCTTTCTCTACCTCTACCTCCTCCTTTCTCTACCTCTACTCTCTACATCCTCCTTTCTGTACCTCTACCTCCTCCTTTCTCTACCTCTCTACTCTCTACCTCCTCCTTTCTCTACCTCTCTTCTCTCTACCTCCTCCTTTCTCTACCTCTCTACTCTCTACCTCCTCCTTTCTCTACCTCTCCTCTCTACCTCCTCCTTTCTCTACCTCTCTTCTCTCTACCTCCTCCTTTCTCTACCTCTACCTCCTCCTTTCTCTACCTATCTACTCTCTACCTCCTCCTTTCTCTACCTCTCTACACTTACGAAATGCTTTCCATCACATTTGATTCAGAGGTGTTAATGAGCATGACAGTGAAATTAGATGAAGTGTCGCTGAAGCAATAAGCTTTTAACAACATAACACAACATAACAACTACACAAGTGTAGATCATAGATCGGGGCGTGAGGTAGCCCAGCGGCTAAGGAGTTGGACCTGTAGCCGAAAGGTTGCCTGTTCAAATCCTGGGCTGCATGCAACGACAAAAAAGGGGGGAAATTGGTCTGGCAACTGGAGGGCTGCTGGGTTCATATCCTAACAACAATCCCCTACTGTTGGGTACTTGAGCAAGGCCCTTAACCCCACAACATGCTCTCCATCCAGGGGCACCGCACTGCAGCTTGTGTGAGAAATGAAGAGAGCAGAAAACAAACTTCTGTTATTTGCTGTAAATATAGACAAAATTGTATTATATAAAAAGTGGGAACTATTAATATCATAAAAATATATATAATATTATCACTCTCTCTTTATGCCTCCTTCACTCCCCCACTCCACCAATCTCTCCTCTCAGGAGAGGTCAATTGTAAATTCCTCTCATTGTTAAATCTGTCCTGTCAATCGGGGGGTTCGTCTTTTACTGTGGCCCTCTTTAACTGGCCAATTAGGCTCCTGATTCAGTCTGTTGTTGGGGTGTGGTGACCTCTGCCCCACCCAGCACAACACAATTACCCATGAGCCACAAAGGCACGACAGAGTGGGAGTGCAGCCAAGGAGCCAGCCAAGCCAAGAGAATGGAGAGATGCATCATGCATGAACACACATACTGTATACACACACCAGGGTTTCCGTTAGCTGGTAATTGCCGGCTTTTGGCCGACAAAATAAATGAAAAGCCGATAAATAAAATTGTATCTGGCCAAATTGTCCAGGGCTGCCCTGCTGCTGAGGAAAGAGAGACCGTGAGAGAGGAGCCTTGGATTAGGCTACTGTTGACTGTGAAGTCCTCTGTAGCTCAGCTGGTAGAGCACGGCACTTGTAACGCCAAGGTAGTGGGTTCGATCCCCGGGACCACCCATACACAAAAAAATGTATGCACGCATGACTGTAAGTTGCTTTGGATAAAAGCGGCTGCTAAATGGCATATTATTAAAGTTAAAGAGTATAACTATAGTGAAAAGTCTACAAGGCAGAGCTCCAGACTGTGACCATTTAGTTGCATTTTGCAACCCTTTGACTTGGCTGTGCAAGTTAAAAAATGTATTGATCACATCGATGCGGACTGCACATTCATTCACCTTCCTAAAAACGTCCTATTTTTTAGGAGGCTAAAATCATGATTTGGTCAAAGAGTAAAGTACATTATCCTCATGATTCCTGTAATGAAAGTGTCTGCCTGCCTGCCCCTGCTCCTCTGGGGCCTGCTGCTGTGTTGAGCGAGTCACACTCTCTCCTTTCCCAGGGGGAAAAAATGCTCCGGGAGAAAGAAAGTGTTCTGATTGAATAACATTTTAAAATCCAATTGCTTGGAAAACACAGCTATCCTGTTACAGATGGAGAGAGGATGTTCTCAGCTTTCTGTAGGTATACTTTTTATTTCTCAACTTTCAATTATGAGCCCTATTTTACAAAGATACACTACATGACCAAACGTATGTGGACACCTGCTCGTCGAACATCTCATTCCAAAATCATGGGCTTTA
>NC_059202.1:21544188-21571688 GCF_020615455.1 Coregonus clupeaformis
AGGATGCTACCCTCCACAACATAACCTTCATTCCAAACCAAAACTCCAAACCTACAACCTGATTTTGGACGGAATTACCTCGAAAGCTTTCTACTACCTGAGTGGCGCAGTGGTCTAAGGCACTGCATCGCAGTGCTAACTGTGCCACTAGAGATCCTGGTTCGAATCCAGGCTCTGTCGCAGCCGGCCGCGACCGGGAGACTCATGGGTGGCGCACAATTGGCCCAGGGTAGGGGAGGGAATGGCCGGCAGGGATGTAGCTCAGTTGATAGAGCATGGCATTTGCAACGCCAGGGTTGTGGGTTTGATTCCCATGGGGGGCCAGTATAAAAAAAATATATATATATGTATTCACTAACTGTAAGTCGCTCTGGATAAGAGCGTCTGCTAAATGACTAAAATGTAAATGATTACTATTCTCAAACTATACAGCAAATGCTCTGGCAAACAAACAGAAACCTGAAAACACCATCCAACCTGGAACTGAGTGAGTAATGTTTAGTATGAAGCTATTTTTCACTTTCAAAAACCAAGAAGAAAAATACATTACAATTATATATTTTATTTTATAAGGACTGAATGCTAAGGCTACCAAGCTTAAGCTTGCTACAAAGAGATACAATTTCAATTAGCACTGACGTGTGAAGTGAGAGGTGTCAAAGCCCTTGAGCCAAACAATGGCAGGAGAGTCGTACAGTCTACCCCAACTAAATGGAGAGGCCTTAGAAGCACCCCCCCACTGTTCAGAGGTCATTAAAATACAGTACCCTCTGAATGTAAAAAACGACAAGACACGAAAAGAGTACAAATTGAAACTTATTTTGGGGAAGCAAGAGACACTTTTTGCTGATTTGTATAAAAATGGGAACATAAGCAACCTTATCTTACATTTTTGTCATTTAGCAGATGCTCTTATCCAGAGTGACTTACAGTTAGTGCATACATTATTTTTATTTTTTCATACCCCCTGTGGGAATCGAACCCACAACCCTGGCGTTGCAGACGCCATGCTCTATCAACTGAGCTACATCCCTGCCGGCAATTCCCTCCCCTACCCTGGACGACACTGGGCCAATTGCGCGCCGCCCCATGGGTCTCCCGGTCGCGGCCGGCTACGACAGAGCCTGGATTCAAACCAGGATCTCTAGTGGCACAGCTAGCACTGCGATGCAGTGCCTTAGACCACTGCGCCACTCGGGAGATAGAGATTCCACACAGACCATCCCCTGGCATGGCACAGTGCTATACTAGCACACTACCCCTCTGTTAAGAGGGGGGGTGTTAGCGACGGGTGGAAACTCAGGATACTGGACAACGAGGACTCTGAGTCGTCTAATATTAATCTCTATAAATCTGGAACCGTTTTGGTTCAAGGCAACACCAAACAGTTCCAGCTGGACTTTCACCTATTCAAAGAAATAGCTCAGCAGGAGAAGCTCTCCCTTGAGAAAGATACCCCTACCCCGAGCGGGTCAGACCTTCATTAAATAACCCCAAAGAGCAACCCCAAGCAGAAAGTCAACTTCCCAGCACAGAGTACTACTCCCTCATTGAAATGAAGAATAAATTCACCCAGCTGGAGGTAAGGCAGGTGGAGCTGGAACAGCAGGTGAACACACTCCAGTCAGCACAGACCCAGACAACAGTCCAGCACAACAACACCCCCTTAACTAGACCTGGAGAGCTGCAGGTAGAGAGAGACATGTCTGCACTCTGTACTGTGGTGAGACAACATCAACAGGAGAAAGAGCAGGAGCAGGAGAAGAACAGAGCACTAGAGGAGAGGATCAGAGTGCTGGAGGAGAAGGTGAGAACGATGACGGGTGACATAGAACAACCCATTAGAGAACAGCCCACCTCAGATCTGGCCAAAGTCTCGACACCGCAGCAGAACAGTACACCCTAGACCCTGACCATAGCCTCGACATCACACCCAGACAAACAAATGAAGAACCCCAAGCCCTGGGGACCCCAACCACTCTGAGCAACCCCCCAGTCAGACACCCTGATAGCCCTCATGACGACCCCCCCACACCCACTGAGGACATACACAAGCCACAGATTGTACTCCTTATGGACTCAAACGGGAAATACATACAAGAAAATAAACTTTTTCCAAAACACACAGTGTCTAAACTCTGGTGTCCAAACACCCAGCCCGCCCTAGACCTTCTGTCTGAGAACCGACTAGGATCACCCAGCCACATAATAATACACACAGGCACAAACGACCTGAGAACACAGCAGGAAAGGGTGGCCACATCACTCAAGGGAGTGATAGAAAAAGCTTATTCTACTTTCCCCAACGCACAAGTGGTTATCTCAACCCTGTTACCACGAAAATACTTCCACCCTGCTACCATACAGCGGGTAAACGCAAGTATTTCCCGTGACTGTGCATCAAAACCAAATGTCTTCCTGGCCCACCACTCCACCCTGGACGTGAACAGCCTTTATGACCAGGTCCACCTATACAAGGCAGCAGTGCCCACCTTCGCCCGGACCCTAAAGGATATCGCCCTCAACCGCAGACCCAACACCTCACACACGAGCAACAGATCAACAGACACCCCGCCCAGACCAGCGAGACACTCTCCCAGACCTGCAGGACCCCCCAGGACCTACACATAGAGGACCCCCGCAGAGAGGACCTACATCCAGACCACAGCACCATCAACCACATCTACACCCCCACCCCCACCAATTAACTCCCTCCCAAGTCAACCATGCCAACACCCCATTTAGGCCCCCTCAGATCAGACCTATGCCCTTCCTACCCACCCCAAGCCCCCCACTCCCACAAAGAGGGCCTCAACATGAAAGTCACACATACGCCCAGGCCGTGAGCAGGCACACAGGCCCAACAGCCACTCTTACACTAGCCCAAGCCAATGGCATGTACCAGATGCTCAGCAGGCTCTGCTCACAATTACTGGCCTGAGGCCAAACCACACAACCAACAACATTAGACACTTTATGGAACACAAAGCCTTCACTATTTCATCCTGGAATATCCAAGGCCTGAGGTCATCTGCCTTTGGCCTAAATAGCAGGAATCTGGACTTCACCAAAGAAATCGGAAATACAGACATTGTCATCCTACAAGAAACATGGTATAGAGGAGACGGACCCACTGGTTGCCCTCTAGGTTACAGAGAGCTGGTAGTCCCATCCACCAAACTACCAGGTGTGAAACAGGGAAGGGACTCAGGGGGTATGCTAATTTGGTATAGAGCAGACCTAACTCACTCTATTAAATTAATCAAAACAGGAACATTTTACATTTGGTTAGAAATTCAAAAGGAAATTATCTCAACGGAGAAAAATGTCCTCCTGTGTGCTACCTATATCCCCCCACTAGAATCCCCATACTTTAATGAAGACAGTTTCTCCATCCTGGAGGGGGAAATCAATCATTTCCAGACCCAGGGACATGTACTAGTCTGTGGCGACCTAAATGCCAGAACTGGACAAGAACCTGACACCCTCAGCACACAGGGTGACAAACACCTACCTGGAGGTGACAGCATTCCCTCCCCCATATGCCCCCCTTGGCACAACTACGACAACATAACCAACAAAAACGGGTCACGACTCCTGCAGCTCTGTCGCACACTGGGTATGTACATAGTCAATGGTAGGCTTCGAGGGGACTCCTATGGTAGGTACACCTATAGCTCATCTCTTGGCAGTAGTACTGTAGACTACTTTATCACTGACCTCAACCCAGAGTCTCTCAGAGCGTTCACAGTCAGCCCACTGACACCCCTATCAGACCACAGCAAAATCACAGTCTACTTGAACAGAGCAATACTCAATCATGAGGCATCAAAGCCAAAGGAACTGAATAATATTAAGAAATGCTATAGATGGAAGGAAAGTAGTGTTGAAACCTACCAAAAAACAATTAGGAAACAACAAATTCAATCCATTCTAGACAACTTCCTGGACAAAACGTTCCACTGTAATAGTGAAGGTGTAAACTTGGCAGTAGAAAACCTAAACAGTATATTTGACCTCTCAGCTTCCCTATAAAATCTAAAAATCTCTAACAGAAAACCAAAGAAAAGTAATAACAGTGATAAATGGTTTGATGAAGAATGCAAAAACCTAAGAAAGAAATTGAGAAACCTATCCAACCAAAAACATAGAGACCCAGAAAACCTGAGCCTACGCCTTCACTATGGTGAATCACTAAAACAATACAGAAATACACTACGGAAAAGAAGGAACAGCATGTCAGAAATCAGCTCAATGTAATTGAAGAATCCATAGACTCTAACCACTTCTGGGAAAATTGGAAAACACTAAACAAACAACAACACGAAGAGCTATCTATCCAAAACGGAGATGTATGGGTAAACCACTTCTCCAATCTTTTTGGCCCTATAACAGAGAACAAACAGCAAAAAAATATACATGATCAAATGCAAATCTTAGAATCAACTATTAAAGACTACCAGAACCCACTGGATTCTCCAATTACATTGAATGAACTACAGGACCAAATACAAACCCTCCAACCCAAAAAGTCCTGTGGTGTTGATGGTATCCTCAATGAAATGATAAAATATACAGACCACAAATTTCAATTAGCTAAACTTAAACTCTTTAACATCATCCTTAGCTCTGGCATCTTCCCCAATATTTGGAACCAAGGACTGATCACCCCAATCCACAAAAGTGGAGACGAATTTGACCCCAATAACTACCGTGGGATATGCGTCAACAGCAACCTTGGGAAAATCCTCTGCATTATCATTAACAGCAGACTAGTTCATTTCCTCAGTGAAAACAATGTACTGAGCAAATGTCAAATTGGCTTTTTACCAAATTACCGTACGACAGACCACGTATTCACCCTGCACACCCTAATTGACAAACAAACAAATCAAAACAAAGGCAAAGTCTTCTCATGCTTTGTTGATTTCAAAAAAGCTTTTGACTCAATTTGGCATGAGGGTCTGCTATACAAATTGATGGAAAGTGGGGTTGGGGGAAAAACATACGACATTATAAAATCCATGTACACAAACAACAAGTGTGCGGTTAAAATTGGCAAAAAACACACACATTTCTTTCCACAGGGCCGTGGGGTGAGACAGGGATGCAGTTTAAGCCCTACCCTCTTCAACATATATATCAACGAATTGGCGAGGGCACTAGAACAGTCTGCAGCACCCGGCCTCACCCTACTAGAATCTGAAGTCAAATGGCTTCTGTTTGCTGATGATCTGGTGCTTCTGTCACCAACCAAGGAGGGCCTACAGCAGCACCTAGATATTATGCACTGATTCTGTCAGACCTGGGCCCTGACAGTAAATCTCAGTAAGACAAAAATAATGGTGTTCCAAAAAAGGTCCAGTTGCCAGGACCACAAATACTTGAATCAGTTATAGAACCCATTGCCCTTTATGGTTCTGAGGTCTGGGGTCCGTTCACCAACCAATAATTCACAAAATGGGACAAACACCAAATTGAGACTCTGCATGCAGAATTCTGCAAAAACATCCTCTGTGTACAACGTAAAACACCAAATAATGCATGCAGAGCAGAATTAGGCCAATACCCGCTAATTATCAAAATCCAGAAAAGAGCCGTTAAATTCTATAACCACTTAAAAGGAAACGATTCCCAAACCTTCCATAACAAAGCCATCACCTACAGAGAGATGAACTAGGAGAAGAGTCCCCTAAGTAAGCTTGTCCTGGGGCTCTGTTCACAAACACAAACAGACCCCACACAGCCACAGGACAACAACAACAACAACATAACTAGACCCAACCAAATCATGAGAAAACAAAAAGAGAATTACTTGACACATTGGAAAGAACAAACAAAAAAACTGAGCAAACTAGAATGCTATTTGGCCCTTAACAGAGAGTACACAGTGGCAGAATACCTGACCACTGTGACTGACCCAAACTTAAGGAAAGCTTTGACTATGTACAGACTCAGTGAGCATAGCCTTGCTATTGAGAAAGGCCACCGTAGGCAGACCTGGCTCTCAAGAGAAGACAGGCTATGTGCACACTGCCCACAAAATGAGGTGGAAACTGAGCTGCACATCCTAACCTCCTGCCAAATGTATGACCATATTAGAGACACATATTTCCCTCAGATTACAGCGATCCACAAAGAATTCGAAAACAAACCCAATTTTGATAAACTCCCTTATCTACTGGGTGAAAAACCACAGTGTGCCATCACAGCTGCAAGATTTGTGACCTGTTGCCACAAGAAAAGGGCAACCAGTGAAGAACAAACACCATTGTAAATACAACCCATATTTATGTTTATTTATTTTCCCATTTGTACTTTAACTATTTGCACATTGTTACAACACTGTATATATACATAATATGACATTTGAAATGTCTTTATTCTTTTGAAACTTCTGAGTGTAATGTTTACTGTTAATATTTATTGTTTATTTCACTTTTGTTTACTATCTACTTCACTTGCTTTGGCAATGTTAACACACGTTTCCCACGCCAATAAAGCCCTTAAATTGAAATTGAAATTGAATTGAAATTGAAATTGAAATTGAATTGATAGAGGGATAGAGAGAGAGGGAACAGAGAGAGCTAGAGGGATAGAGAGAGAGGGAACAGAGAGAGATAGAGGGATAGAGAGAGAGAGAGAGAGAGAGAGAGAGAGAGAGAGAGAGAGAGAGAGAGAGAGAGAGAGAGAGAGAGAGAGAGAGAGAGAGAGAGAGAGAGAGAGAGAGAGAGAGAGAGAGAGAGAGAGAGAGATAGAGGGATAGAGAGAGAGGGAACAGAGAGAGATAGAGGGATAGAGAGAGGGAACAGAGAGAGATAGAGGGATAGAGAGAGAGAACAGAGATATAGAGGGATAGAGAGAGAGGGAACAGAGAGAGATAGAGGGATAGAGAGAGGGGGAACAGAGAGAGATAGAGGGATAGAGAGAGAGAGAGAAAAGAGAGATAGAGGGATAGAGAGAGAGGGAACAGAGAGAGATAGAGGGATAGAGAGAGAGAACAAAGAGAGATAGAGGGATATAGAGAGAGGGAACAGAGAGAGATAGAGGGATAGAGAGAGAGGGAACAGAGATATATATAGGGATAGAGAGAGAGAACAGAGAGAGATAGAGGGACAGAGAGAGAGAGAACACAGAGAGATAGAGGGATAGAGAGAGGGAACAGAGAGAGATAGAGGGATAGAGAAAGAGGGAACAGAGAGATAGAGGGATAGAGAGAGAGAACAGAGAGAGATAGAGGGATAGAGAGAGAGAACAGAGAGAGCGGGATAGAGAGAGAGAGAACAGAGAGAGATAGAGGGATAGAGAGAGAGAGAACAAAGAGAGATAGAGGGATAGAGAGAGAGAGAACAGAGAGAGAGGTCCAAAGTAGGTAAAAACAGGATAGACAAGAGAAGGAATAACTGCAGAAAGAATAACTGCAGAAATAATAACTGCAGGTGTCTATAGTCTTCCCAAGGACTCCCAGAGGACTGGCTGTAGAAGGCAGATGGTCCTGTATCTTAAGCATTCAGCTCACTGTTCTGTTGCAGGGCAGCAGCCATGAGGTGCCACAACACTAACTACATCCCTGACAGACTCGGGACAGCACAGGAAAACTATTAGGGACAGGGCACTGCTTCTCAATACTAATACTATCTAGAGGAGCACAGGGGGAGTGTAGATAAAGTATATTTGTGTGTGTGTGTGTTTTCTACCAGTCCCTTGTCCTTTGCCTCATGTCCTACATCTCCAAATCCTTAGCCTATAGTCCCCTATATCTCCTGACCCCTATAGTCCCCTATATATCTATATCTCCTGACCCCTATAGTCCCCTATAGTCTCCTGACCCCTATAGTCCCCTATATATCTATATCCACAGACCCCTATAGTCCACTATATCCCCTGACCTATATATCTCCTGACCCCTATAGTCCCCTATATCTCCTGACCCCTATAGTCCCCTATATCTCCTGACCCCTACAGTCCCCTATATCCCCTAACCCCTATAGTCCCCTATATCTCCTGACCCCTATACTCCCCTATACCTCGTGACCCCTATAGTCCACTATATCCCCTAACCTATATATCTCCTGACCCCTATAGTCCCCTATATCCCCTGACCCCTATAGTCCCCTATACCTCCTGACCCCTATAGTCCCCTATATCTATATCCACAGATCCCTATAGTCCCCTATACCTCCTGACCCCTATAGTCCCCTATATATATATCCACAGACCCCTATAGTCCCCTATATCTCCTGACCCCTATAGTCCCCTATATCCACAGATCCCTATAGTCCCCTATATCCCCTGACCCCTATAGTCCCCTATATCTCCTGACCCCTATAGTCCCCTATATCTCCTGACCCCTATAGTCTCCTATATCTCCTGACCCCTATAGTCTCCTATATCCCCTAACCCCTATAGTCCCCTATATCTCCTGACCCCTATAGTCCCCTATATCCCCTGACCCCTATAGTCCCCTATATCTCCTGACCCCTATAGTCTCCTATATCTCCTGACCCCTATAGTCCCCTATATCTCCTGACCCCTATAGTCCCCTATATCTCCTGACCCCTATAGTCTCCTATATCTCCTGACCCCTATAGTCCCCTATATCTCCTGACCCCTATAGTCTCCTATATCTCCTGACCCCTATAGTCCCCTATATCTCCTGACCCAGATAGTCCCCAATATCCCCTGACCCCTATAGTCCTCTATATCTCCTGACCCCTATAGTCTCCTATATCTCCTGACCCCTATAGTCCCCTATATCTCCTGACCCCTATAGTCTCCTATATCTCCTGACCCCTATAGTCCCCTATATCTCCTGACCCATATAGTCCCCTATATTCCCTGACCCCTATAGTCTCCTATATCTCCTGACCCCTATAGTCCCCTATATCTCCTGACCCCTATAGTCTCATATATCTCCTGACCCCTATAGTCCCCTATATCTCCTGACCCCTATAGTCTCCTATATCTCCTGACCCCTATAGTCCCCTATATCTCCTGACCCCTATAGTCCCCTATATCTCCTGACCCCTATAGTCCCCTATACCTCCTGACCCCTATAGTCTCCTATATCTCCTGACCCCTATAGTCCCCTAACCCCTATAGTCCCCTATAGTCTCCTGACCCCTATAGTCTCCTATATCTCCTGACCCCTATAGTCCCTATATCTCCTGACCCCTATAGTCTCCTATATCTCCTGACCCCTATAGTCCCCTATATCTCCTGACCCCTATAGTCCCCTATAGTCCTCTGACCCCTATAGTCCCCTATATCTCCTGACCCCTATCGTCTCCTATATCCCCTGACCCCTATAGTCCCCTATACCTCCTGACCCCTATAGTCCCCTATATCCCCTGACCCCTATAGTCCCCTATATCTCCTGACCCCTATAGTCCCCTATATCCCTGACCCCTATAGTCTCCTATATCTCTGACCCCTATAGTCCCCTATATCTCCTGACCCCTATAGTCCCCTATATCCCCTGACCCCTATAGTCCCCTATATATCTATATCCACAGACCCCTATAGTCCCCTATATCTCCTGACCCCTATAGTCTCCTATATCTCCTGACCCCTATAGTCCCCTATATCTCCTGACCCCTATAGTCCCCTATATCCCCTGACCCCTATAGTCCCCTATATATCTATATCCACAGACCCCTATAGTCCACTATATCCCCTGACCTCTATATCTCCTGACCCCTATAGTCCCCTATATCTCCTGACCCATATAGTCTCCTATATCTCCTGACCCCTATAGTCCCCTATATCTCCTGACCCCTATAGTCCCCTATATACCTATATCCACAGACCCCTATAGTCCCCTATATCCCCTGACCTCTATATCTCCTGACCCCTATAGTCCCCTATATCTCCTGACCCATATAGTCTCCTATATCTCCTGACCCCTATAGTCCCCTATATCTCCTGACCCCTATAGTCCCCTATATATCTATATCCACAGACCCCTATAGTCCCCTATACCTCCTGACCCCTATAGTCTCCTATATATCCTGACCCCTATAGTCCCCTAACCCCTATAGTCCCCTATAGTCTCCTGACCCCTATAGTCTCCTATATCTCCTGACCCCTATAGTCCCCTATATCTCCTGACCCCTATAGTCCCCTATATCTCCTGACCCCTATAGTCTCCTATATCTCCTGACCCCTATAGTCCCCTATATCTCCTGACCCCTATAGTCCCCTATATCTCCTGACCCCTATAGTCCCCTATACCTCCTGACCCCTATAGTCTCCTATATCTCCTGACCCCTATAGTCCCCTAACCCCTATAGTCCCCTATAGTCTCCTGACCCCTATAGTCTCCTATATCTCCTGACCCCTATAGTCCCTATATCTCCTGACCCTATAGTCTCCTATATCTCCTGACCCCTATAGTCCCCTATATCTCCTGACCCCTATAGTCCCCTATAGTCCTCTGACCCCTATAGTCCCCTATATCTCCTGACCCCTATCGTCTCCTATATCCCCTGACCCCTATAGTCCCCTATACCTCCTGACCCCTATAGTCCCTATATCCCCTGACCCCTATAGTCCCCTATATCTCCTGACCCCTATAGTCCCCTATATCCCCTGACCCCTATAGTCTCCTATATCTCCTGACCCCTATAGTCCCCTATATCTCCTGACCCCTATAGTCCCCTATATCCCTGACCCCTATAGTCCCCTATATATCTATATCCACAGACCCCTATAGTCCCCTATATCTCCTGACCCCTATAGTCTCCTATATCTCCTGACCCCTATAGTCCCCTATATCTCTGACCCCTATAGTCCCCTATATCCCCTGACCCCTATAGTCCCCATATATCTATATCCACAGACCCCTATAGTCCACTATATCCCCTGACCTCTATATCTCCTGACCCCTATAGTCCCCTATATCTCCTGACCCATATAGTCTCCTATATCTCCTGACCCCTATAGTCCCCTATATCTCCTGACCCCTATAGTCCCCTATATACCTATATCCACAGACCCCTATAGTCCCCTATATCCCTGACCTCTATATCTCCTGACCCCTATAGTCCCCTATATCTCCTGACCCATATAGTCTCCTATATCTCCTGACCCCTATAGTCCCCTATATCTCCTGACCCCTATAGTCCCCTATATATCTATATCCACAGACCCCTATAGTCCCCTATACCTCCTGACCCCTATAGTCTCCTATATATCCTGACCCCTATAGTCCCCTAACCCCTATAGTCCCCTATAGTCTCCTGACCCCTATAGTCTCCTATATCTCCTGACCCCTATAGTCCCCTATATCTCCTGACCCCTATAGTCTCCTATATCTCCTGACCCCTATAGTCCCCTATATCTCCTGACCCCTATAGTCCCCTATAGTCCCCTGACCCCTATAGTCCCCTATATCTCCTGACCCCTATCGTCTCCTATATCCCCTGACCCCTATAGTCCCCTATACCTCCTGACCCCTATAGTCCCCTATATCCCCTGACCCCTATAGTCCCCTATATCTCCTGACCCCTATAGTCCCCTATATCTCCTGACCCCTATAGTCCCCTATATCCCCTGACCCCTATAGTCCCCTATATATCTATATACACAGACCCCTATAGTCCCCTATATCTCCTGACCCCTATAGTCTCCTATATCTCCTGACCCTATAGTCCCCTATATCTCTGACCCCTATAGTCCCCTATATCCCCTGACCCCTATAGTCCCCTATATATCTATATCCACAGACCCCTATAGTCCACTATATCCCCTGACCTCTATATCTCCTGACCCCTATAGTCCCCTATATCTCCTGACCCATATAGTCTCCTATATCTCCTGACCACTATAGTCCCCTATATCTCCTGACCCCTATAGTCCCCTATATCTATATCCACAGACCCCTATAGTCCCCTATATCCCCTGACCCCTATAGTCCCCTATATATATATATATCCACAGACCCCTATAGTCCACTATATCCCCTGACCTCTATATCTCCTGACCCCTATAGTCCCCTATATCTCCTGACCCATATAGTCTCCTATATCTCCTGACCCCTATAGTCCCCTATACCTCCTGACCCCTATAGTCTCCTATATCTCCTGACCCCTATAGTCCCCTAACCCCTATAGTCCCCTATAGTCTCCTGACCCCTATAGTCTCCTATATCTCCTGACCCCTATAGTCCCTATATCTCCTGACCCCTATAGTCTCCTATATCTCCTGACCCTATAGTCCCCTATATCTCCTGACCCCTATAGTCCCCTATAGTCCTCTGACCCCCTATAGTCCCCTATATCTCTGACCCCTATCGTCTCCTATATCCCCTGACCCCTATAGTCCCCTATACCTCCTGACCCCTATAGTCCCCTATATCCCTGACCCCTATAGTCCCTATATCTCCTGACCCCTATAGTCCCCTATGTCCCCTGACCCCTATAGTCTCCTATATCTCCTGACCCCTATAGTCCCCTATATCTCCTGACCCCTATAGTCCCCTATATCCCCTGACCCCTATAGTCCCCTATATATCTATATCCACAGACCCCTATAGTCCCCTATATCTCCTGACCCCTATAGTCTCCTATATCTCCTGACCCCTATAGTCCCTATATCTCCTGACCCCTATAGTCCCCTATATCCCCTGACCCCTATAGTCCCCTATATATCTATATCCACAGACCCCTATAGTCCACTATATCCCCTGACCTCTATATCTCCTGACCCCTATAGTCCCCTATATCTCCTGACCCATATAGTCTCCTATATCTCCTGACCCCTATAGTCCCTATATCTCCTGACCCCTATAGTCCCCTATATACCTATATCCACAGACCCCTATAGTCCCCTATATCCCCTGACCTCTATATCTCCTGACCCCTATAGTCCCCTATATCTCCTGACCCATATAGTCTCCTATATCTCCTGACCCCTATAGTCCCCTATATCTCCTGACCCCTATAGTCCCCTATATATCTATATCCACAGACCCCTATAGTCCCCTATACCTCCTGACCCCTATAGTCTCCTATATATCCTGACCCCTATAGTCCCCTAACCCCTATAGTCCCCTATAGTCTCCTGACCCCTATAGTCTCCTATATCTCCTGACCCCTATAGTCCCCTATATCCCCTGACCCCTATAGTCTCCTATATCTCCTGACCCCTATAGTCCCCTATATCTCCTGACCCCTATAGTCCCCTATAGTCCCCTGACCCCTATAGTCCCCTATATCTCCTGACCCCTATCGTCTCCTATATCCCCTGACCCCTATAGTCCCCTATACCTCCTGACCCCTATAGTCCCCTATATCCCTGACCCCTATAGTCCCCTATATCTCCTGACCCCTATAGTCCCCTATATCTCCTGACCCCTATAGTCCCCTATATCCCCTGACCCCTATAGTCCCCTATATATCTATATACACAGACCCCTATAGTCCCCTATATCTCCTGACCCCTATAGTCTCCTATATCTCCTGACCCCTATAGTCCCCTATATCTCCTGACCCCTATAGTCCCCTATATCCCCTGACCCCTATAGTCCCCTATATATCTATATCCACAGACCCCTATAGTCCACTATATCCCCTGACCTCTATATCTCCTGACCCCTATAGTCCCCTATATCTCCTGACCCATATAGTCTCCTATATCTCCTGACCACTATAGTCCCCTATATCTCCTGACCCCTATAGTCCCCTATATATCTATATCCACAGACCCCTATAGTCCCCTATATCCCCTGACCCCTATAGTCCCCTATATATATATATATATCCACAGACCCCTATAGTCCACTATATCCCCTGACCTCTATATCTCCTGACCCCTATAGTCCCCTATATCTCCTGACCCATATAGTCTCCTATATCTCCTGACCCCTATAGTCCCCTATATCCCCTGACCCCTATAGTCCCCTATATCTCCTGACCCCTATAGTCTCCTATATCCCCTGACCCCTATAGTCCCCTATATCCCCTGACCCCTATAGTCTCCTATATCTCCTGACCCCTATAGTCCCCTATATCTCCTGACCCCTATAGTCTCCTATATCTCCTGACCCCTATAGTCCCCTATATCTCCTGACCCCTATAGTCTCCTATATCTCCTGACCCCTATAGTCCCATATATCTCCTGACCCCTATATCCCCTGACCCCTATACTCCCCTATACATCCTGACCCCTATAGTCCACTATATCCCCTGACCCCTATAGTCCCCTATATCCCCTGACCCCTATAGTCTCCTATATCTCCTGACCCCTATAGTCCCCTATATCTCCTGACCCCTATAGTCCCCTATATCCCCTGACCCCTATAGTCCCCTATATCCCCTGACCCCTATTCTCCCCTATATCGATCCCCGGGACCACCCATACACAAAAATGTATGCACACATGACTGTAAGTCGCTTTGGATAAAAGCGTCTGCTAAATGGCATATTATTATTATTATTATATCCCCTAACCCCTATAGTCCCCTATATCCCCTGACCCCTATAGTCCCCTATATCCCCTGACCCCTATAGTCCCCTATATCCCCTGACCCCTATAGTCCCCTATATCTCCTGACTCCTATAGTCCACTATATCCCCTGATGATATTGAGCTCCGTGGAACCAACTCACCTTCCGAACATTCTATTCCCAGCCCATTGTTCTACATCACAATGCCTGCATCACTATTGTTGGCAATGAGACCTGCCACATTGAACTCAGGCTTCCCTCAGGTAACTTATTCTTATTCTTATTCTTATTCTTATTCTTATTCTTATTCTTATTAACAAGGTTACAGCTACTTGGTGCGCAAGATCACTGTTCATCTGGGTACAAATTGTAGTAACCCACAGCGCTAAAGATGGCTGGCGCATAGCCATCAAATGTTAAACATTTTCTGGTCACGATTAACCATATTCCTTTTCCGAAAAAGGTGTAAACCTGAACAAAACGTCCTCTTTTTCAAGATGTGACCGATTTAAACAGCCATAAGACATTTTTTAAATGAAGAAATCACCTATTTTTTTCACAATTTGTGGTTTCTAAATGGCTGCTGGGTAATTTCATATGTGTCGAAATCTGTTTGTTCCTAGGCATCGAATTGAGCGAATGCTGCACAGGTTCACTGAGTTGCAAACCAAATGGATAGGTCTAGCTCATTGATTTGTAGATCTGACGCAGTTGCTACTTCAGATTATGAGCCTACTAGCAAGTGTTACGAATGAGTTATATAGTACCAACAGAAGGCCACAGGGAGGCGCAAGAGAGCTATAAACCCATACAGTTTTTTTCCTTAAAAACCTTAAACCTACAGTGAGGGAAAAAAGTATTTGATCCCCTGCTGATTTTGTACGTTTGCCAACTGACAAAGACATGGTCAGTCTATAATTTTAATGGTAGGTTTATTTGAACAGTGAGAGACAGAATAACAACAAAAACATCCAGAAAAAAACGCATGTCAAAAATGTCATAAATACATTTGCATTTTAATGAGGGAAATAAGAATTTGACCCCTCTGCAAAACATGACTTAGTACTTGGTGGCAAAACCCTTGTTGGCAATCACAGAGGTCAGACATTTCTTGTAGTTGGCCACCAGATTTGCACACATCTCAGGAGGGATTTTGTTCCACTCCTCTTTGCAGAACTTCTCCAAGTCATTAAGGTTTTGAGGCTGACGTTTGGCAACTCGAACCTTCAGCTCCCTCCACAGATTTTCTATGGGATTAAGGTCTGGAGACTGGCTAGGCCACTCCAGGACCTTAATGTACTTCTTCTTGAGCCACTCCTTTGTTGCCTTGGCCGTGTGTTTTGGGTCATTGTCATGCTGGAATACCCATCCACGACCCATTTTCAATGCCCTGGCTGAGGGAAGGAGGTTCTCACCCAAGATTTGACGGTACATGGCCCCGTCCATCGTCCCTTTGATGCGGTGAAGTTGTCCTGTCCCCTTAGCAGAAAAAACCCCCAAAGCATAATGTTTCCACCTCCATTTTTGACGGTGGGGAAGGTGTTCTTGGGGTCATAGGCAGCATTCCTCCTCCTCCAAACACGGCGAGTTGAGTTGATGCCAAAGAGCTCGATTTTGGTCTCATCTGACCACAACACTTTCACCCAGTTCTCCTCTGAATCATTCAGATGTTCATTGGCAAACTTCAGACGGCCTATTTTTGACATGCGTTTTTCTGGATTTTTTTGTTGTTATTCTGTTTCTCACTGTTCAAATAAACCTACCATTAAAATTATAGACTGATAATTTCTTTGTCAGTGGGCATTGTATGTATAACCTATTTTAGCCTTAACCCTAACATTTACATTTCAGTCATTTAGCAGACGCTCTTATCCAGAGCGACTTACAGGAGCAATTAGGGTTAAGTGCCTTGCTCAAGGGCACATCGACAGATTTTTCACCTAGTCGGCTCAGGGATTAGAACCAGCTACCTTTCGGTTACTGGCATAATGCTCTTAACCACTAAGCTACCTGCCGCCCCAATACCGTGACTTTTAACACAATGCACCTATAGACCTAACCCTCATGGCAACCCTAACCATAACCCTAACCCTAGGTATAACCTATTTTACCCCTAACCATAACCCTAACCCTAGGTATAACCTATTTTAGGCCTAACCCCTAACAACAGGTATAACCTATTTTAGCCCTAACCCCTAACAACAGGTATAACCTATTTTAGCCCTAACCCCTAACAACAGGTATAACATATTTTAGCCCTAACCCCTAACAACAGGTATAACCTATTTTAGGCCTAACCCCTAACAACAGGTATAACCTATTTTAGCCCTAACCCCTAACAACAGGTATAACCTATTTTAGCCCTAACCCCTAACAACAGGTATAACATATTTTAGCCCTAACCCCTAACAACAGGTATAACCTATTTTAGCCCTAACCCCTAACAACAGGTATAACCTATTTTAGCCCTAACCCCTAACAACAGGTATAACCTATTTTAGCCCTAACCCCTAACAACAGGTATAACCTATTTTAGCCCTAACCCCTAACAACAGGTATAACCTATTTTAGTCTTAACCCTTAACCCTAAACCCTAATTATTGGGTAGGGTAGCCTAGAACACTTTTATAAACTATTTTTGTAATGATATTAAGTTAGTAAATACTATTAAAGTACTAAATAGCATTTTATTTGTTATTTTTTTAAATCAAAACCTATGTAAGCATTTTGCTGTTTTTTTGTTGTTATTAGTTATTTTGTTATATTTATTATTGCAAGGCAGGACACTTGATACATTTACATTTACATTTACATTTACGTCATTTAGCAGACGCTCTTATCCAGAGCGACTTACAAATAGGTGCATTCACCCTATAGCCAGTGGGATAACCACTTTACAATATCTTTTTTTTTTTTTTTTTTTTTTTTTTTTTAGGGGCGGGGGGCGGTGGGGTAGAAGGATTACTTTATCCTATCCCAGTCCCAAGCCATATTTTATTTTTCAAATGGGGTTTGAACTGTGTGTGTCCAGCTATTGGCTGAGATAGGTGGGGCAGGTTTGAGACTGATCTCAGGAATGAATAAGATAAATACACTTTATTTCTCAGCTGCCTCACCAATGTCTTTATGTGAATTAATAACTTTAAATTGCTAAATATTTCCAATAGATGGCAGCATAAGACCACGAAGCATCAGTTATAGGCTATAGCAGAAATATGTTTGACATAAAATAGCATGCAACCAAAGTCTATATGTCCCATGATTTTCTAAAATGGTCACTCATTACTTTACAGTTAGCTATATATCTCGTATTAGGCCTGTGTTGCTTTTGGGTGAGCAAAAAGACAGTGACTATAACAGGTATTGAACCCCGGGCAAATAATCACTAGTCAGATGCACTAGCCTCAACCCTAACAGACATGCATTATGAAAACACCCTCTTAACGTATCATATTGGGAGTAAACCGCCTCGGAATAGAAAAGACGAGTGCGTCTTCCAGCCCGCCAATAAATTACGTCATGCAACCCTTGCGGTTAGCAAATTTACCTCAACATGTCCCTCGCTTGCGCGAGAAGAGAAGGCGGAGTGCTCGCTGCCGCTGATGGCACAAGCTTTGGGCGGGGCTTGTTGAGTTGGCTACTTTTGCAAGAAGGCTGAGCGGGTGGATGCTGGTTGATGAATTTGACATTAATTGTACTAGGAAAATATGTTTTTGTTGACCAGAGGTGACTGAATTAATGTTCAGGCTTATTGATAATTGTTATAGTAATGAAGTATTATTTCTAAACAGGTAATAAACATGAATCATTATATTACTTCCCAGTAATCTGTTAAATGCTTTTTCAGTCCTTCTTCTTGCGTTAGCAGTGTGGAAAGGGACAGTAAAAAGTGCGTGCAGGCCGTTTTTCAGCCTTTGGTGAATTTTGACTCAATCTATTGTCCAGCCTACCTGTAGTTCCCTATATCCCCTGACTCTATAGTCCATTATATCTCCTCTCTCCAGCCCGCTGTCCCCTATCCGTTGTCCTATAGTCCCCTATATCCTCTGTTCTCTCTCACCTATTCTACTATTCAGCATTACCCATTTCCTATCACAACCTCTCCCTTGTCTATTCTCCCTCCCCTTGTCTTTGTCCTAAATCACCTAGTCAACTATTGTCCTCTATCCCCCTCACCCGTCTCTCCCTGTCTCCCCTCTCTCCCACCCTCATTCCCCCTCACCCGTCTCTCCCTGTCTCCCCTCTCTCCCACCCTCATTCCCCCTCACCCGTCTCTCCCTGTCTCCCCTCTCTCCCACCCTCATTCCCCCTGTCTCCCCTCTCTCCCACCCTCATTCCCCCTCACCCCTCTCTCCCTGTCTCCCCTCTCTCCCACCCTCATTCCCCCTCACCCGTCTCTCCCTGTCTCCCCTCTCTCCCACCCTCATTCCCCCTCACCCGTCTCTCCCTGTCTCCCCTCTCTCCCACCCTCATTCCCCTCACCCGTCTCTCCCTGTCTCCCCTCTCTCCCACCCTCATTCCCCCTCACCCCTCTCTCCCTGTCTCCCCTCTCTCCCACCCTCATTCCCCCTCACCCCTCTCTCCCTGTCTCCCTCTCTCCCACCCTCATTCCCCTCACCCCTCTCTCCCTGTCTCCCCTCTCTCCCACCCTCATTCCCCCTCACCCCTCTATACATCTCCTCTCCTTCACCCCCATCCTCCACCTCCACCAGCCCCGGAGAGAGCGCCCTGCCTGCCTGGTTCTCTGTCTGCCTGCAGGGTCTGTGTTGTGTGGGGAGTGATGGTGCACGGCCGCCTGGGCCCTGCCCCAAAGCCTGGATTTCCATGTAAGACTGTGGTTGCCGACAATAACCCCAGATTCTGGGCCCCGGCACCCAGCCAGCACAGGACAGGAGCCTCGGACAGCACAAGCGACTGCCAGGTCTACGGCTCAGCCCAAGTATAAGCCTCAGTCACAGCCGCAACCAGTGCAGATGGCAGCAGTGGAGAGAGAGGGAAGGAGATGGAGGAAGAACGAGAGAGAGACGGAGAGAGAGAGAGACGGGGAGAGAGAGAGGGAGAGAGAGTTCGATAGAGAGAGAGAGACGGGGAGAGAGAGAGGGAGAGAGAGTTCGATAGAGAGAAACGGGGAGGTGGAGGGGAGATGAGAGATAATTGAGGGAGTGTGTTTGAGAGAGAGAAAAGAAGTGAAGCCAGTACAGTAGATACCAGAAAGGACTCAAAGGATGAGCCACAACATAGGGGCTGACCGAGGGAGCCAGCAAAGATGTATAGGAACCAGAGTCCAGAAGAGTGACTAAGGAACTATCTACTGTATAATCAGTCCAATCAGTAATTTAGCTATCAGGTCTGTATAGTTTTGCCACAACAATATCTCAAATAATATTCACTACTTGTATTGACTTGTAACACATTCACAGTGATGCTGTATTGTAATGGTATGATACTATGATCTGCATCAGATCCAATACATTCTATTTTAGCACAGTTGGTGACCACTCTTCCAACGTTCTTTACCAATCCATAATCTCTCCCTCTCTCTCCCCCACCACTCTTCTCCTCCGCCCTCCTACCTTTCTCATCAGTGAATAAATCTAATAAAATAGAGAATCAGGGGCCTCCTGCAGCATGCAAGTGTTATTTACACCACCTCATGGATGAGTCCCAAATGGCACCCTATTGCCTATATAGTGTACTACTTTTGACCAGGGCCCATAGGTGTGTCCCTGTGTGTGACCAATCATCAGCCTTTCTTCAGGCCTTCTCTCTAGACCAATCAGAGGGCTTTCTTCAGGCCCTCTCTCTAGACCAATCAGAGGGCTTTCTTCAGGCCCTCTCTCTAGACATTGACCCCACTTAGCATCATGTCTGTCTGTCTGTCTGTCTGTCTGTCTGTCTGTCTGTCTGTCTGTCTGTCTGTCTGTCTGTCTGTCTGTCTGTCTGTCTGTCTGTCTGCTGCTGTTGGGATAAAGTGCCTATACACTCCTCTCTGAATGGAGAATGAATTAGTTGCGTTGCGGAACGACGCTTGATCGAACAGGAAGTGTCCACTGTGATATGCATCTGCGAGGGTCGCCCACAAAGACTAGCATAGGACCAGCTTTCCTCATATCCAACTATGTTTTGAACATAAAGTGGTTAAAAACACTGTCCCCAGACTAGTAGTTAGTATACACGTGGAAACTTCCTGACTGCAAGGGATGTAGCCTATGCATCCAATAGAGGGTTACAGGTAGCTACATTAAAAAGTGCTAGAACAGGGGTCTCCAACAGGTCGATCCCCAGCTACCAGTAGCTCGCAGCCCACCTATGAGTAGGTCGCCAAACAATTCTGAAAGTGCACGTATCTTTCACGTGTTCCACCGCAAACTGTCATAAACAAATCTCACACGTATCAGACACCGCAAGCTCCCAGCTACTATCTAATCAACGCAACTTTGACATTATCCCATCCCTGGTTAGCCACTATTGACTTAAAAAGCCAAACCTAACACACTGCCATCTGCCAATTCATTTCCAGCAATACTGCTCCTGTCTGTCTGTGTGGCGCACACGTTTGTCAATCACTCCGTGTGTAGCCATCTTGTGGGTTGACAGAAATACTTTCCCCAAAACCTTCTCAATTAAATGTCAACTGCAAAGTAGGCTTACCTGGCAGAAGTATATCATGAGTAAGTACATCATTTGAATCTATTATTTAGATCAAACTTTGCCATGAAGTGAGCAGCAGCGGTACAGAAGCATCCCTAGACCGACACATTAGACGGCACATTCCTCACTCTCTAGATGCGCAATTAAAGGGCCAGATGGAGAATTAAAGGGGAAGAACACAAAAAAAAATCTAAATTTGTTAGTTTTCTTCCAGACCTACAAAAATGCTATTCAGATGTGATTAAATAATAATTTGGGAAAATATAAAACAGAATTTGGGAGAAAACAAATCTCTGATTTTATAGCCCCCCCCCCCCCTTATAGTTGTTTATTAACCATTATTTGACCAGGTTTTTTGACAGAACACATAGTGCACTACTTTCTCTTGTCCACTAAGGACCCGGGGAAGAGTTGCAGGTGAGAGAAGAGAAGAATGTGCCTATTTGAAAGCTAGAAAAAAATGACTGGCTCGTGACATATTACATTTTTAAAAAGTAGCTCTCATGCTAGAACTTGTTGGAGACCTCTGAGCTAGAAGGTACTGGTACAAGGAACAAACTAACATTATCTAATCATGAAGCTGGCTGAGAATATTGGTGCAGTGAGCTATCAAACACAATATATTATATGACAATTGGACCATGGATTTCATTGGTCCATTGGTCAGGGACCTCATCGTTAGGCGGCGTCGAGTGACTCACCTCTGATGATGGAGAGCTTGGCGTTGACGTTGACCTCACCCTCGCTATTTTCCGCCACGCACTCGTAGATGTTCTCGTCCCGCGGCGCTCGTAGAGGCTGGATCCGAAGGACGGCGCCGGCGCCCTCGTCGAACTCTATAGTCTGTGTCAGAGAGAAGGGGCAACTTTAGAGCGATCTGTTTTTCAGTTAAAGACAACCTAACTATTCTTCTAGGAGCTAGACTTCTCGACTAGCTCATAGGGACGCCTTCATTTCACCATTTTATTCACTGCAAAGCTTCAAAATGTGAGCCAGGACATCGCTATGCTAGTCCAGTGGCCAAGTCTTAAGAGAACGTCACCATGGGATAAGGTTTGCTTTTAGGTTTAATGTATTCAAATTGGCAATTATGATTCGATATAAGTACCTTTTCAGAGTATAAACCCTCATTCTCAGCCATGTCTATTAATCACCATAACATAACTGTCAGTGTGCTCATAGATCGCGCTATACATGTGATTTTACATGTGATCTCAGTATTATATAATGAAGAGAACACACGTGTGGATCGATGCGGTTGACCGAGTGAAGTGATGTATGGAGGTGCTTGTTGTCAGCCGAACGGTTCAGCGTCGAGTCATGATGAATCTCAAGGCTACAGTGCTAATGTGGAAACAGCACTGTGACTGAGTCCAGATCAATATCAAATCAAAAAGCTGCTGGAGGGGGAATGCAATGATTTCTTTCGATCATAAAATTACTGTTTAAAAGCAAGAAAATAGCAATAATTTGACAGTCCTGTACTTGTCCTGTACTGTCCTGTACTTGTCCTGTACTTGTCCTGTACTGTGCTGTACTTGTCCTGTACTTGTCCTGTACTGTGCTGTACTTGTCCTGTACTTGTCCTGTACTGTGCTGTACTTGTCCTGTACTGTACTTGTCCCGTACTGTGCTGTACTTGTCCTGTACTTGTCCTGTACTGTGCTGTACTTGTCCTGTACTTGTCCTGTACTGTGCTGTACTTGTCCTGTACTGTACTTGTCCCGTACTGTCCCGTACTTGTCCCGTACTGTCCTGTACTTGTCCCGTACTGTCCTGTATTTGTCCTGTGTTTTTTTTTATGTGCTCTTCTTCATGCCAGGTTTCTGTCTTCTTCTATGTGTGTGTGTGTGTCTGTTGTGTGTATGTGTGTGTATGTTCTTCCCAGAATTCTTAGCAGATGATATTTATCTCGTTTTCCTTCTTCTGCTCTTATCAATGCCCAAGTTCTTCCCTTCTTCTCTTATTCTCTCCTTCTCTTCTTCCCTTCTTCTCTTCTTCTCCTCTTCCGTTCTTCTCTTCTTCTCTTCTTCCCTTCTTCTCTCCTTCTCTTCTTCTCCTCTTCCCTTCTTCTCTTCTTCTCTCCTTCTCTTCTTCCCTTCTTCTCTTCTTCTCTCCTTCTTTTCTTCTCCTCTTCCCTTCTTCTCTTCTTCTCTCCTCTTCTTCTCCTCTTCCCTTCTTCCATTCTTCTCTCCTTCTCAGCTTCTCTTCTCCTCTTTTTCCCTTCTTCTCTTCTTCTCCTTTTCCCTTCTTCTCTTCTTCTCTCCTTCTCTTCTTCTCCTCTTCCCTTCTTATTTTCTTCTCTTCTTCTCTCCTTCTCTTCTTCCCTTCTTCTCTTCTTCTCTCCTTCTTTTCTTCTCCTCTTCCCTTCTTCTCTTCTTCTCTCCTCTTCTTCTCCTCTTCCCTTCTTCTCTTCCCCTCTTCTTCTCTTCTTCCCTTCTTCTCTTCTTCTCTCCTTCTCGTCTTCCCTTCTTCTCTTCTTCGCTCCTTCTCTTCTTCTCTTCTTCTCTCCTTCTCTTCCCCTCTTCTTCTCTTCTTCTCTTCTTCCCTTCTTCTCTTCTTCTCTTCTTCTCTTCTTCTCTTCTTCCCTTCTCCTCTTCCCTTCTTCTCTCCTTCTCTCCTTCTAAGTACGCTGGCAGTGTCGTTAACGTGGCTGTGTGTGTGTGTTAGCACAAGAGTGTGTATGTGTGTGTTAGCGAGTCTGTGTGTGTGTCTGTGTGTGTGTGCTGTCGGTGCGAGGAGTGAGTTTTAATTAAGGAAACCCTGAGCATCAATCATGACTTTAGAGACACCATCTGGGCTCACACAGAGACACACAACAAACAAATATCATAAATAACGCACAGCGTGCGTAAGGGGAAGTAGACCTGGCACGCCACTACCAGAACCAAACGTCCCAGTACAATCTATTTACACTGTGGCATGTCATATCACTAAACATGCCGTGGTTTCTTATAATGCCTGGTTAAATTAAAACCATTGTATGTCGTGATAACTCATTGTGATGTAGTTTGTGTACTAGTTTAAGGAAATATGAAGTAAATAATCTACCGACCTAACCTTGGTGAAACAGAGAAGTGATACATCCATGTCAAATGAATGAATAGACATGTTTGGCTCAGTTGGTAAAAGCACTAGCAATGCCAGGGATGTGGGTTTGATTCCTGTTGGGGCCAAATATACACTCACTGTACTGTAAGTTGCTTTGGATAAAAGTGTCTGCTAAATTGTATTTATTATGTATATTATATGAATATGGGGAGTGGGGGCTATTCATTATTCCATACTACCTCCACAACAGTAGGGGGCAGTGTAGGGTTACAAGGTTCCACTGTCTCACCTCAATGCGCTGGGAGTTGACTTTCTTCCCCTTCTTGTTCCAGCTCACCCGGGGCTTAGGGTCTCCTGTCGCCTGGCACACGAACGAGACCACACCCCCGGATACGCCAATCTGGTCGACGGGAACTTTAGTGAACCTTGGTGGTGCTGGAACGAGGAGAGAGAGAGAGAGAGAAAGAGAGAGAGAGAGAGAGAGAGAGAGAGAGAGAGAGAGAGAGAGAGAGAGAGAGAGAGAGAGAGAGAGAGAGAGAGAGAGAGAGAGAGAGAGAGAGAGAGAGAGAGAGAGAGAGAGAGAGAGAGAGAGAGAGAGAGAGAGAGCATTAGAACAGACTAAAGAGACCAAAGTGATGTTCACACACAAACAAACACACACACACACCAAAAAACTTTAATTGTATGAGAAGGCAATAGGGACTTGAGTGGGCTTCGGAATCCCTCATTCCTCTGCTGTATAATTTCAGACTGGAGCGACGAGACTGGAGAGCGGGTAGAAGGAAGGGAAGAGAGCAGCCATGTATCAACACAGAGGTAATTACACTACAGACAATGTGCACCCTGTCACCTGACACCTGACACCCTGACACCTGACGCCCTGACACCTGGCACCCTGATACCTGGCACCCTGATACCTGGCACCCTGACAACCTGACGCCCTGACACCTGACACCCTGACAACCTGATGCCCTGACACCTGACGCCCTGACACCTGATGCCCTGACACCTGACTCCCTGACACCTGACACCTGACACCCTGACACCTGACGCCTGACACCCTGACACCTGACGCCCTTACACCTGACGCCCTGACACCTGGCACCCTGACACCTGACACCCTGATGCCCGTACACCTGACACCCTGACAACCTGACGCCCTGACACCTGACACCCTGACACTTGACACCCTGACACCTGACACCCTGACAACCTGACGCCCTGACAACCTGACTCCCTGACACCTGACGCCATGACACCCTGACTCCCTGACACCTGACGCCATGACACCTGACTCCCTGACACCTGACGCCCTGACGCCCTGACAACCTGACTCCCTGACACCTGACGCCATGACACCTGACTCCCTGACACCTGACGCCATGACACCTGACTCCCTGGCACCTGACGACCTGCCACCTGACGTCCTGCCACCTGACGCCCTTACACCTGACGCCCTGAACCCTGACGCCATGACACCTGACACCCTGACACCTGACGCAATGACACCTGATGCCCTGACACCTGACGCCCTGACACCTGACACCCTGATGCCCGTACACCTGACACCCTGACAACCTGACGCCCTGACACCTGACACCCTGACACTTGACACCCTGACACCTGACACCCTGACAACCTGACGCCCTGACAACCTGACTCCCTGACACCTGACGCCATGACACCCTGACTCCCTGACACCTGACGCCATGACACCTGACTCCCTGACACCTGACACCCTGACAACCTGACAACCTGACGCCCTGACAACCTGACTCCCTGACACCTGACGCCATGACACCTGACACCCTGACACCTGATACCCTGACAACCTGACTCCCTGACAACCTGACGCCCTGACACCTGACACCCTGACAACCTGACACCTGACACCCTGACACCTAACACCATGCCACCTGACGACCTGCCACCTGACGTCCTGCCACCTGACGCCCTTACACCTGATGCCCTGAACCCTGATACCTGACACCCTGACACCTGACGCAATGACACCTGACACCCTGACGCCCTGACGCCCTGATCCCTGACGCCCTGACACGCTGACGCCCTGACGCACTGACACCTGGCACCCTGACACCTGACTCCTGACACCTGACTCCTGACACCTGACTCCCTGACACCTGACTCCCTGACGCCCTGACACCTGACTAACTGACACCTGACTAACTGACACCTGGCACCTGACTCTCTGACACCTGACTCCCTGACGCCCTGACGCCCTGATCCCTGACGCCCTGACACGCTGACGCCCTGACGCACTGACACCTGACTCCTGACACCTGACTCCCTGACACCTGACTCCCTGACACCTGACTCCCTGACGCCCTGACACCTGACTAACTGACACCTGGCACCTGACTCTCTGACACCTGACACCTGGCGCCCTGACACCTGACACCTGACGCCCTGACACCTGACACCCTGACACCTGACTAACTGACACCTGGCACCTGACACCCGACACCTGGCTCCCTGACACCCTGACACCCGACACCCTGACACCCTGACACGGCTTACCGGCGGTCTACAGAGATATGAGAAGTCAGAGAACTCATTTGTTCTGCATTACAACTGTTCTGAAGGTTTTGAAGCTTTTTTAACAGAACATCCTTGCCTTGACCGAAGAATATCATCTCAAATCGATAATAACATGTTCGCTTTCTTCCTAATATTCTCTGATCTCACCAGCTTTGCTTAGGAGGACGGTGCTACCTTTTAGTTGCTTAGCTCATCTTCTGGTGGACTGGGGGTCAGCTCTCACAACTACAAGCTGGGCAGAGGGAATCCTCTGGGGTTACATGTTGACTCGTAGGGATATGTGTGGATGAGCAAACGTGCAAAGCGCGTACAAGCGGATTAATAATTAACAGGCTGGTCCCCATAAACACACATGGAAGAGAGCTCCACTGCATTTTATCAGGTACAGGAGAGAGAGATGGAGGGAGAGAGAGATTTACATTTTAGTCATTTAGCAGACACTCTTATCCAGAGTGACTTACAGTTAGTGAGTGCATACATTTTTCATACTGGTCCCCCGTGGGAATCGAACCCACAACCCTGGCATTGCAAGCACCATGCTCTACCAACTGAGCTACACAGGACTATGGAGGGAGAGAGAGATGGAGGGAGAGAGGGGTAGGGAGGGGGTGGGGGGTGAATAGGAGGGAGGGTGAGAGGGGTAGGGAGGGGTGGGGGGGTGAATAGGAGGGAGGGAGAGAGGGGTAGGAAGCGGGTGGGGGTGAGTAGGAGGGAGGGAGAGAGGGGTAGGGAGGGGGTGGGGGTGAGTAGGAGGGAGGGAGAGAGGGGTAGGGAGGGGGGTGGGGGTGAGTAG